>NC_080062.1:4474864-4609864 GCF_026212465.1 Amaranthus tricolor | reverse complement strand
CTTGTTTTTTCCTTCTTCAACCTGTAGGTGCCATTCGGCATGATGTCAACAGTTGATGAAATAAGGTTCTACTTGCTTTAAGAATACAGTACTCGTCTAGGTGTATACTGTTTAAAACAAATCATCAAAGGGGTTTTTTGTATGCACAAAGTAACTGCTTTTGTGTTCCTTGTTTCTGGGGAAACATCTATATGAGCCAAGTATTCTTTTGATATACTTCACTGTTAGAGTAGGCTAACGAATGCGGAAGCGTAAGCCTAAAGGTGGCATGAAAGGTTAATGACTATGGCTTGAAGGTGCACTAATGAACTATAGTTATATGCAAGTGTTAAGGTGATTTAAGCAATAAAAGTAAAGAAAACATTAACACTAAGATTAAGGTGGTTCACCATTAATAAGGCTACATCCATCATTCTAGACTAGTGCATCATTATGTGTTTAAAGGATAGAGGAGCTTGAAAGCTCATTACAATGTTGAGGGAATTACATAGCTATACATTGAGTAGAGAATAAGACAATAGTAAGGATAGATGGGAGGCTCAAGCTTTGTAGCTTGGCTCTACTTCAATACATACAACATATACACATATATAGGCAAAGGAGGACTTAAGAAGCAATGGACCAAAAGAAACAAACAAGCAGCATGCTCAAAAAAGGGTACCTGTACCTTGCTCGACCTGAGCTTGATTGAGCGGCTCGGTCGAGCGGCTGCCAGCTGCCTTATGTTGCCGTTTCCAGTTTTGTTGCACGGTCTTCAAAGTTCCCTATGGTCTCCCCTTATGCACCCATAGTTAGTGTATAGTACATTGTCTTATTTATCAATGGCAAACCCACGTGAAATACTCCATTGCTTTGTTTTATGCACACAGTGCGTACTACTTTATGAATTAGAGTATGTTATACCACTCACACATGCTTAAGGTCTAGTAAACACTTTGTTACTTTTAACCTTTAAACCATAATTCTTCTACACTTTAATTGTCATTTAACATATAACTAACTAATATAAGACTCAAATCACACCTTTTTCATTCACCATTCTACTCTCCAATCTTATTATATTAACCTGTACTTGACACCATCTTTTAAAGAATATGCCTTTTTTTTTTTGTGACATAATTAAAAACTTATGTTTGAAACATTTGAATTTTAAGCCGTTCCTTGGTATAATAGACCTTTCCAATTGGTGCTTTAATTAGTACTTATTTCTTAGTTTTTACCCTAGAGTATGAAACCGTATGGAAGTTGGTGCTCTTTGGTTCAAGAAATACAACCCTAACCAAAGAAATTATTAGAAAAAAAAAATAAAGTACAATTTGTAAGTTAAATATATATTAGCAAGTAGCTTATACTACGTCCATCCAATAATGTTTTTTTTACTCTGTTTTGGGTTGTTTTAAAAGTTCAATATTTATAATTACTTATAATTGAGACATGAATTTATACTATAGTATTTAATTTCATACTAATTTTTGGTAATCATAAGTGTGTAAAGCTAAAGCAAAGTCAAATTACACAACCCATTATTCGATGACGTTTCAAAATCACGTGTTTTTTTGTTTATTTAATTTTTAAATGTGCTAATTATTTTTTGAAAGGAGTTGTACACGTTAATGCAAGTGCACACGAGCTATTAACATTTAACAGTATTGTTTTAGAAAATAATTTTTGTCATAAATTTTAATTTTATCACCTCATCATTATTTGTATCATTTTATGATGTTACAAATTTATAAATTTGAGAGCACAAAACAAAAATGGACCCACTAAAAACCAGAAAAAATAAAATAGATAAGTTAAATTATTAAAAAAAGCACGAAATAAGATGAAAATCAAATTATTTCCAAAAATAAGCGTCTAATTTTTGAACTTGAGGTTTGGTTCTGTTCGCAGTTAGTAACTGCGAACAGGTGCTTAATTTTTTAAAAAGGCAAAGAAGTTGTTTGCAGTTAGTAATTGCAAATAGGGTTGTTGACTTTTTTGACCTTGTTCGTAGTTACTAACTGCGAACACTGTCGAGCATAATGGGCCTATTAGTGACTGCGAACAAGGTCAAAAAAGTCAACAGCCCTGTTCGCAGTTGCTAACTCCGAACAACGTTGCCTTTTTAAAAAATTAAGCACCTGACTGCGAATAGAACCAAATCTCAGATTTGGAAATTAGACGCTTATTTTTGAAAATAAATTGATTTGCGTCATATTTCGTGCTTCTTTTTTTTTTAATTTTTTTATATATAAATTAGCTTATCTATTTCAATTTTTCCTAAAAACCATATTATGCCACTAATTGAGCAAGAAAGCCCATGCATTATGTTTCTAGCTATGTATTCATACTATTTCGTATCCTTAAATTAGTATTAAAGAGAAAATTAGTTACTTTTTTCTAAACAGTTGATATTTGGTTATAGTGAATTAAGAGAGGGATTGAATTATATAGATGAAATTAAAAGCGAATTATAATATGAAAATGATGCAAAAAGAGTAAAACTGTAAAACAACTCAAAATGACAAATAAAAATATAGTGAGACTAAAAAATAAATATTTTGTGTTGTTAAAGTTTTCATCTTTTGCAACATATATATCAAAAAAACTCACGTAGAAAACTTAAATATTACAAATTTAATGGAACGAATATTCAATTATGATTGCATATCAGTTTAAGAGACAATGGTGCCTATTGTAATCTTTGAACTTTTTCTTAATGATGATCTTTGCTTAGATTGACGGTTTTGTCTAATTATTTAGATCATTATATTAATGTGGCTTGATTTTTAATATTGTAAGTTTGTCATGTTGCAATTGATTTTGCTTGTTATTCATATGATGTTTATTGGATAGATAACATATTGAGGTTAGATAGTGACTAAGTAGTTAACCTTTACAATTGAATATAATCAACTATTATTTTTTTCAAATAAAGGTTATCCGTTCGATTTTTACCTAGTCAATTTCTTCTTTCAGTCTAGGTTATAATCCAAAAAAGTAATGAGTCTTTGCTCGGTTATTTATTAAGGGCAAAGGTTTTCCTTTACGACTTGTCATAAATCCCGATTAGGTTTACGAATGAGTCTGATAGCTTCAAAAGTAAATATAGAGCCTCAACGTATTACATAGTTAATGCACATGCTTGTACATTAATTTAAACTCTTTTTTTAGTATAAGGTAGGCTGAGGAAATTAAATATCTAAAAAAAGGATCAACGAGAATCAAACTCAAATTCTTCATGAAAAAAATAATACATACTCTAACTGAAAAAAGACCTGATCGTAAAGACAAATTTTGTTCCTCCATGAACCCAAGTCTAAACTCAATTACTCCACGAACAACTAAGTACCACTTCTAATGATATTGTCTCAAAACCCAAGGCTTTTATGTAAGCATGCATATGCATTGTTTGACTTTGCTTTAAATCATTAGGTTGGTGTTTCATGTGGGTTTGACAATTATACTTGTTTTGGTATGGATTCACTTTTACTTAACTACTCCATGATTTTGTTTGAGTTTAAAGGATTTATATTTACCAAATCAATATTCTTACTTTATTAATTTAACTAATGAGGTTATACTATTATACTTGATGTATTCAAGTATAGACAAATCCAACCTAACATGTATGTCAATTCCTTATACTTTACGATATCAATATGTATTTGTAATTACTTGACTAAATATATTTACACATAAAATGAATAACATGCATTAATTATATTATTTTTTTAGATATTTAACATTTCTTTTTTTTTTCAATGAGACTTGGTCTTTTATCCTTTTAATTAGTCATTTCTAATTCTAAGCAAGATAGACATTTGCTTAGGGCGGCCTAGAGGGTCGGGCTCCATATCTCAAGTTCTCAACTCAATATGCACTTTTAATTAGGCTAATTCATTTATTGATTAAGAAGTATATAATACATTTACATTTATAATGATAATTATAATATATGAAGTCTGTCTCTTTTATTTTGTCAAGCAACCATTAAAAATCAGAATCAATTTTTCATGATAATATAATTTGAAGAAACTCTCATATGATAACAACATTTAGATGAATTGAAGACGAGTATATGCTTCTTAACTAACTGTTATTTACAATAATACAAAAAAATATACTCCCTTCGTTCTTTTTTGTTCGTCTATTTTATTTTTTGTATGCATTTCAAAGCAAATTTTGAGCCTCAATATCACTAAGTATGAATCATGAAAAATTGTAAAAATTATATATTAAAATTCATTGCATCAAGATGAATCTAACAAGATCTTACATGAATATATTTTGTATTCAATATATATTTTAAAAATAAAATTTAAATTTCTCTCTCAAAAAATGAAAAATCTTAAAATGGACAAATAAAAAAAAAAGGAGAATACATTATTCATCATCAATGAGATTAAAAAAGAAAGTATAAGCTTATAGAGCATGTGATAAATTGATAATTGACTATTTGAGGCTCCCACTTTCTAGAAAAACCGGGTAAACAAGAGTTCACATCACATGCATATATAATACGAGTACTTGATTAACGTAATTCTGTTCTACTTATTTTATATCATAGTAAATCAAAAAAAAAAATTAAATTTTAAAAGTTAGTCTAGTATTCAAAAGTAGATACCAAATGGAGGGTAGAGTCAATATCAAAAAAGAATTTTTAGGATTATAACGTTAAAAGATAGACTAAAATAAAATATATGATAATTTTAAAAAATCTAATGAAACTATTTAACTTTTTATTAAACCTAAAATTTCATATGTATAATTTTGTCTAATTTTAGGAAATTAAATATGTGAAAGTGAGAAAAATGATTAAGCTAAACTCCATCTTTGTTAACCCTTAAGTATTAAGAATGTAATCTATAAACATGAAACTTTATTCAATTAGTGTAAAATGCGTGAAATTTAGAAAAAAAGAATTATTAGTTGGAGGATGAGATAAAAAACAAATGGATGATAAAAATAAGTCGTTATAATGGAGAGAGAATATATGTTTGTGAATGAGATTAGAATCTTTGTCAAAAAAATAGTGTAAAATCAGTATAACAAAATAGAAAATGGTGCAGATTAAGAGGGACAAAGGAAGTATTAATAATGTTAAAAGACTGAATATAAGGTAAATAAATATTTCTCTCTAAATTTCAATATAAACTAGTTTATGATTTGGGAATTAGGTGATGGGTAAAATTTTCTCTATATTAATTTTGAATTGTTAGATTTGGAATGTTTTTAAACTGATTTCATTTGACATGTTGTTTATAACTTAAATCTATTTGGTGGGGGATTTAGTAGATGTTTTATTATTCCTCAGTTTACAAAGAGATTGTCATAAAAATATTTGACACAAACATTAAGGAGAGATATACTTATTTAAAATGGGTGGATAATATTAAAAGAGAAAAAAATAATGGAGATTTTTCGTAAAATTAAAAGGATATACTAAAATAAAATGTAAAGAAATTTCAGGACAAAAGGAGTATCGACCTATTTGGTTATCAGGAATAAATGACGGAAATGATAATAAAAAGTTAGTGTAATTTTGATAAGTTGAACGGTTTTGTTTATTATACATCAATCATTTTATTTTCTTTACAATATTTATTCTAGTACACTATCATTTGAAAGTATTAGGTGTTAATGAAAATTTATAAACCAAAAAATTTTTTATGATCAAAATTTCATTGTCATAGCAATAAAATGATATATTTCTTCAAAATTTACAATATAAATTATCCGTATTACCATTATTTAACCAACAATTAAATGTAGATTATAGTTGCATGTGATTTGTTGATGTGTTTACTTTAAAGTCACATTATGATTCACATATTTATTATACTAAATTATGCTGATTTTAGCAATATTAACTTAAATATAATACATTTATTAACTTAATAAAGGGTGAACTACCTTTAAAATAAATAAATAAATAAATAAAGGGTGAACTAATAATTGAAATTCAAAGGATGTGTTTACCAAAATTCACATATTTATTTTCACATTATGATTCACATACTACACCATGATTCACATATTTATTATACTATTTATTATTGATTTTACCAAAATTAACTTAAATAAAGTATTTGCCAAAAAAATATTCAAAGAATGTGAAAATAAAACACTTCTAATGAAACTAAAAAAAAAAAAAAAGAATACTTGAATTACCATGAACAAAACTCAAGCCCTCAAATAAGTAACGGGTTATTTAATAAAAAAGCTTATTGAATTATTTTAGCTTATTTTAACATAAATAAAGTATTATATAGTCAAACTATCTAATGCTATTGGTAAATTATCTAATACAATTAACTTTATGAAAAAGTTATTTTTATTCGTGTATTCAATATCAGCTGGTCAAATCAATCGATAAATCAAATCATTAAATAAATCAATCGCTGCAATCAACTATCAACATTATTTATCAATAATTTGACAAGCCAAAAATTTCTAATCAATCATCGTGATTTGAAATCACCAAAAAAAAAAAAAAACTAAATACAAAAATGGTAAATTTAAATCACAAAATTTCCCCCAATCAAATCTTATGACACCAAAGACCTTCTCTTTGACAAACTAGTTACATACACCCCATAGAGCATGGAGTACTTCAAAAAAACAAGAAAAGAAAAAGGCAAATAAAAAAAAATAAAACTACCAAAAAACAGTCATCCTTTAGTCAAACCCAAATTTATTTCTCAGTCTATAATCTTCCTTTAACGGAAAAAATTATTAATTCCCTCCTAAAAAACCCCAAATAAAAATTCCTATCTTTCATGGAGTTCTCTGTTTTTCTTTCTTTCTCACTATTTTCCTCCCTAATTTCTTATCAAAATCAAAGCTTTTGATCATCTCCTTCCTCTAATGAAGAACAAAATTAAACCCATAAATCTAAAACCTTTAAAATTCCCACCATTTTTTCTTTCTTCATGATGATCATTCCACCATTTTCCACCATTTTTTTCTATGTCTTCTTACTTTGTCTACCCCACATACTCCATGGGCTTGGCTCTGGTTCAACACTTTCTATATCCTCTTCAACTTCCACAGTTTGTGGGATAATTTCAAGTGAATTCAACAAAAGAATTGAGTGTTATAAAAATGGAAACTTGATTAAAATCCAACCCAATATTTCTTATGATTCCATTGTTGGAGGTGGGACCTTTTTTTGTGGTCTTAGATCAGGTGGAAAAAGTTTATTTTGTTGGGATTCAATCACAAATTCATCTACATTTCTTCCAAAAAGAATTTACTTCAGTGATTCTTCTCCATTAAAACAGATTTCAGTTGGTGATAATCATGTTTGTGGGATTATTAATGGAACTAATGAGATTAAATGTTGGAGAGGAATCAAGGGTTCTAATCAAATCCCATCTGGGGTTGATGGGTTTCAATCAATTTCATCTGGGTTTAATTTTTCTTGTGGGATTTTGATAAATAGTTCTAGGGTTAGATGTTGGGGTGTTGATAGAGCCCTAGCTTCCGAAATTGAATCCCAATTTGGAAATTTTTCTATGCTTAGTTTAACAGCTGGTGGGCAACATGTTTGTGGGTTTAATTCATCTGGGTTTTTGATTTGTAAAGGTAAAAACTCTGCAAAACAATTAGATTTTCCTTTTGATTTGAATCAATCATCTGGGTTTTCAAATTTAGGTTTAGGGTTTGATTATACTTGTGCAATTAGGAAATCTAATGGTACAGTTCTTTGTTGGGGTGGTAATGGTGCATATGCAAGTAATTTAACACAAAATGTTAATTTTGAATTTTTAGTTGGTGGGATGAATTTTGTTTGTGGATTTATTACTAGAAATTCTTCTGTTTTGTGTTGGGGCCCAGGATGGTTGGGCAATTTAGAACTTCCTTTACCAAAAATTCTTCCTGGCCCATGTATTCAATCTCAATGCTCTAAATGTGGTGTATATCCTGAATCTCAATCCCTTTGTTTTGGTTTTGGTAACATTTGTGTAACATCTTGTAGTGTTCCACCACCATTACCGCCATCTCGGCCTCCGTTTCAGCCACCTTTGGTTTTGCCACCCGAATCTCCGCCATTGACCTCTAAGAGCTTGAGAAGAGGCCTTTTAGCTTTTGCAATTGTTGGTTCAATTGGTGCATTTTTTGGAATTTGTACTATAATCTATTGTTTGTATACTGGTGTTTGTTTTGGTAGAAAAAAGGTTCATAATTCGGTACAACCCACGATCACTCGTGGGGGTTCGAGTAATAATGCTCGTAACTCGAGCAATAGTCCCCCTTTAAGGTCGTTAACGATTAGGCGACAAGGGTCTCTTGCGTTTAGGCGACAAAGGAGCGGAACTTCCTCGACTAAACACCCCGATAGGGCGGAGGAATTCTCCTTCCAAGAACTAGCTTTAGCAACTGATAACTTCTCGTTGGAGAACAAGATCGGTTCGGGTAGTTTTGGGGTGGTGTATAGGGGAAAATTAGGGGATGGTAGGGAAGTTGCAATCAAAAGAGGGGAAATTGGATCAAAACCCAAAAAGTATCAAGAAAAAGAGAGTGCATTTGAATCAGAATTAGCATTTTTATCTAGGGTTCATCATAAACATTTGGTTAGGCTTGTTGGGTATTGTGAAGAAAGGGATGAAAGACTCTTAGTATATGAATACATGAAAAATGGAGCATTGTATGATCATTTGCATGATAAAAGCAATGTTGGGAAAGATTTTAGTGTTATAAATTCTTGGAAAATCCGGATCAAGATCGCGTTAGATGCTGCTCGAGGTATAGAATACCTTCATAACTATGCAGTCCCGCCCATCATTCATCGCGATATCAAGTCATCGAACATCCTGCTTGATTCTGATTGGACTGCACGAGTATCTGATTTCGGTTTATCTTTGTTGAGCCCGGAATCTGCACAAGATTTCAGACCCACGAAAGCAGCTGGGACAGTCGGGTATATTGATCCCGAGTACTATGGCTTAAATGTGGTAACGGCCAAGAGTGATGTTTATGGTCTCGGTGTTGTATTGCTCGAGCTTCTTACAGGAAAGCGAGCAATATTTAGGGATAAAAACAGTGACGGAGATCCAATTAGTGTGGTCGATTATGCTGTTCCCGCGATTTTAGCAGGAAAATTGGCGATGATTTTGGACCCACGAGTGGATCCTCCTGAATCGAACGAATCGGAGGCAGTCGAGCTAGTTGCATATACTGCATTGCATTGTGTAAACTTGGAAGGAAAAGATAGACCTACAATGACTGATATTGTAGCAAATTTAGAAAGGGCTCTAAACCATTGCAATGATAGTCATGATAGTATGTCTAGTGCTAGATTCTTGTCCTTTGGATCAGATTCATAAATTCAAGCAAAAATTCATTGTACATTTCATTATTAGACATAAATTTTAGATTAGGCAAACTTAGACTTCTTTTTCCCTTAGTAATTTTGTTCAAATGAAGTTGTACATTCCTTTTCTATTTTCCGGTTTTGGTTTATAACCTTAAGGTTTAGGTCTTTTGCGAATTACAGCCAACAAAGTATCAATGTCTCTAACATTCAGGCCAAAACACATAAAATGATAGGAATTTCAAGTTAAGTGGGAATCTTGTGGTTTGACTTGAACTCTTTGGACATTGATACTTTGATGACTGTAATTTAGAAAAAAAAAAATATCACGGCTGTAATTTGTAATGCGTCTAAACTTTAAAACTGTAATTCATAAATTAAAATAATTCGATTTATTATTATTATTAGGGTAAGGTTGCGTTCATCTGTACTTTAATCTAGTTTAGAAAATTAGAAGGTATTGTGGAACATTTGAAAAAGATGTTACATAATGATATTAGTAGATGTAGCTTTATTGAATTAATTTTACTAGAAATGGTCCATATAAAATAGTTGGAAATGGTCAAAAGAGACGACGGTCTTAGTATGAGTTTGATTGTTCAAGTCATGTAGGCTATGGTTTTGTCTTGGTGCATTATTATCAATTACTAGGATATGATTTTGATGGTATTTGTATATGATTGCATGTAAAATCAGCAGTCTTTTTTTAATGTGGAAAATTTTATTAGAAGTAGCATTAAAGTTTATAAGTCAATGGCGATTCCGAGTTAAACTGACAAATTTAAGATATTAGTATTGAGTAAGCTGAATAATACCCGGTTATTACATTTAAAGTTGTATTTTATGGTACATATTTTAATACTGGTGGTATTTTTTTAAAAAATTATAAGTTAGCCTAGTGATCAAGGATTTTCCCTTTCATCCTTATGACACCAAGAAAGAACATTAATTCCCTCTCCCTGGGCATTCTTTAGCCCACTTAGATAAATTAAATATTAACTTGTTTCATAAGCTATGCAAACTCGACACTAAATTTATATTCGCGATTTGTGTTACCAAACTTATAGCATAAAGATGCTGGTATTGTTCGTCTTGTATGAGACCGTCTAGCCATGAAACGAACCCATATAATTAGTCTATTTATTATAAATGATCAATTTAATGTACTAAATATAGATAAAACAGTTCAATTAAAATATTCAAATTCTGACAGTCTTATTTAAGATCTTAGTGTATTAAAAAGAAGTATTAAACATATTTGAGAAATTGAGTGGAAATTTGGGTTAGAAGTTGTGAGGACTAGTCTTTATTTGGTGTATTCCTTGTCAGTTGCATACCATCCTAGAAAGTGTTGATACGTCTTTAGACTAGTAGAGGAGCAAATGAAAGAAAAACAATATAATTAGTCTGTTTTATTAAATTTATTATATTTGATTTTTTATATAATTTATTGTGTTATTTTATTTATTTATTTATTAAACTATACACATCTAAAAATTCTAAAAATTTCTATTGTGAAAGTATGTGATTAAACGATTCAAATAAGATTTCATTTGACTATTTTTTTGCTTATATATTAGCCGCAGTATATAGAATAAGCTTGAACGTTGAATAATGCCTATAATCGAAAAGTAGCAAGTATTTCAGAATGGAAGAAGTAGCAATTAAGATACTTCTAAGGTTAACCTTGTTAGGAGTTAAAATGATTAGTGTATTATTCATATTTTCGATATTATTTTTATCGTGTCTTTATTTTTTTTATTTTTTTCCCCCAGTAGATACTTTTGAAATAAAATATTGGACAAAAATGCTCTCTGAAGCACCCAAAAATGGTCAAGTTGTTTGTGCGATTTTGCTTATTATTTAATGTAATAATTAATATTTTATTTAATTATTTGTTTATATTTAATTTTTGGTTATTATTTAATGTAATTGTTAATAGTATTTTATTATTAGTTTTGTTTAAGATTTATTTTAAATTTATTATTATTTATAGTTGTTAGAATTATAAATATTTTTTTGATGATTAACATTATTAAAATTATTTTGATTATTATTATTATTATTATTCCATTTCATAGAAAAACACTTTACAAGAAATTGGTGGGGAGTCATGCAACAAGTTGAGCACCCACATCCTTTTGAATACAAAAGGCTAGTCTATGGTAAATATAGACCCTAGATTTGGTGCAATTAGAATTGCTTGAAGAAAACGATGCAATCCTTGATAACAGGTCTAGCGCGTCTTCGTCTAACTCTCCAAAAGTGGAGAAGGCTAAGGGATAAATTTATACCCATTCTGCTCACACTTAGCAGAGTACTTCTTTCTCTTACGCTCTACAGCATACGCTAAGGATGCCCCTGAGGCCCATGAGGAGACTTCTATGACAGCAAAGGGTGAGCCTCCAGTTACATCCATACAAGCATCTTTACCATGAAGCCAGTTGAACAAAAGCAAATCTACTGGTATAAGATCTTTTCTTGTCTCTGAAGAAAACCCTAACAGTACCTTCTTACAAATTGAAATCCAAGCTTTGCAGCAGATAACCACAAGAATTATTATTATTATTATTATTATTATTATAACTCATATATGTGTTGCCTTTACGTTGAGTTTGAAAAAAAAATCAAAAAATCTAAACTTTGGGGTGAAAAGGACAAAGGTGAAGAAAAGATGATGACAAATAAAAAGTAAATAGAGTATATGGGAATATATGTTTAGGGTATCTTCTTTATATTTATTAACTATGAAAGTGAGTTAGGCTGACATGTGTGTTGCAGAAAATTTTAAAAAAATAAAACGTTTTGAATTTATTCAAAAAATAAAGCTTTGTTCAAACTTTATTTTCAAAATAAGCGTTCTTGGCTCCGAAGCTAGACTTGGTGTATACTCCCACTTACTAACTGCGAATTAAAACAAATGGTCAAAATTTTAGTTAAGCCTGAAGTCGCTGTTACTAACAACGACTTCAGGCTTGACTAAATACAACAGTCTTCTTCCTCTTTCCTCATTTCGAATTATTTCGTTTCCTAGCCCTAATCCACGAAAATCTCCCTCTCCTTTCCACCATTAAAATCAACTTCAATCTTCAATTAATCTCATTAAATTTCAAGTTCCTACTACTAATTAGTTCTGTCATCTTCCTACATTCACTTCAGGTAATAATTTTTATTTTTTTTGTTATCCTTTTTCGAAAATTGAGGTTTATATTTGTTCATGAACTTTCAACTAAATGCAAGTTCATAAACTTACTTATTACTACTCCTTGGTGATCTACAGCTTATTAAAATACATTTTTATTAGAAAATTTTTAGTTATTTTTGTTTTTAAAAAATATGTCATTTACACTTAAACTCTGTAAATATGTCAAATGTAATTGTTATTTGCCATGATCTTCATAATGAGGTTGTTTGTTCATGAATTTAATGTAGAAAATGTTTGAATTTAATGTAGAATGTCTAAATTTGTAAATTATATATATATATATATATATATATATATATATATATATATATATATATATATATATGTATATATGTATATGTATATTATATATATATATATATATATATATATATATATATATATATATATATATATATATATATATATATATATAATTTAAATACAAGACTTGCTGTATTTATAAATAAATGAGATATTTTTTCGAAATTATTTTTTTTATTAGTTAATATGAATATTTAATTTAAAATAATAATTTGACAACCAATTTTAAATAGAAATAAAATAACTACCCGAATAGAATATTCCTTCATTATAAAAAATTTGGTACAATATTAATATATTATGATGGTCAAAGAAATGGTGTTGGATAAAATTTAACAATCTTTCCGACCATCTAATAGAAAAAGCTTTATGATGCCGTAGTTGAAAAAATGTTAAAATTCTTCCGTTACTTTAAGTTTGAATCATATAATTTAAATAATTTTTATATATTTAATTTATATAATGTAAACTGTAAATTTAAGACGAAGAAAATATATACTATTTTTCTATATATATTTATTGCATTGTTTTCCTTTATTTCAATTTTTCCTCTCATCAAATGTACATGTTTTGTTTTTTGTAAATATAATCTAGTAAAAGAGTAATTAAATAGATTTGCTTATGAGAATCTAATCTAATCAAAGTTGAAGTAAATATTGTATTTACAAATAATATCCTGTGATTGAATCTCACATAACCATCTTCTTTCCTCTCCCTACTATATAATAAAAAAAATTGCTTTTAAGTTACACCTAAAATCATTTTTAACATTTTCTATACCAAGTACAAATAACCCCACAACTACACTTATGAAAATCAAGAAAAGCGAATAAAATTAGTAAAAATATAAATTTTATAAAAAAAATGAGAAAAAAAAAAAGAAATGCAATGAAAAAGTAAGTTAAATGTATAAATACATATAAAAAAAAAAGTATAAAACATAATCAGAAATAAAAATAAATCAAATTCAACTGATGGATTAAAAAGGAAAATAAAGTTAATTCTTTGGAACAAACAAGCAATATATAAGTATACTACTCCTATAAAGGCATATTGTTATGAAGGAGCATTTTGATGGCATACAATACAATTATGCAAATAAACATCAAGGACTACTCCCTCCATCTCAACAACTTTGCTTCATTTCCTTTGCGAAAATTCAAACTTTATATCACAAAAGTCGCCAATACGAGTATATGAGAAGGTACAAAATTCCGCTCCAATTTTACAAACAATGATTTACGAGATAATTACGAAATATAATTAAGTACAAAAAATGTAGATTATTCTCTGTGATTTGTGAACATAATTCAAACTCGATGTACGTAAATTTGCAAGTAAACCCACAACTTTTTTGTTTGTGCGACAAAAATGAAGAAATTTGTGGTATAATTTCACTTTCACATCGTTCGTTACCAGGCCGAGTATCATCCAAATGCAAATTGATAGTAATGTGCTATTTCTATCAAATCCTTTTGTACCTTGTTTTCTCACGGCGTTCTTCAACTTTGTTCATCCAATCGTTGAGTAACATAAGACCCTTATGTCCATAATACGCAACAGCGACTAGAACTACCAGAACAACGACGATCATAAAAAACCTTTGGAGATGGGATATGAGTTTCTGGTATAAACATTTGTAGCCCACGATTAGAAACAGACCAGAATTACTATGAACGAAAAAAAAATAGATTTTGCGTTCGATTTCATTCACTAAAGAGGATGTAGTAAACACCTGCAGCATAGAGATTTGCTTTGTTTCTTGTACTCTTTCACGCCTCTTTCTCCGTTTAGGTACGTGTGTTTCGATCTCGGTCTCCTTTTTCTGTTTCATGAGCAACAAGTAATTAGAAGCTCGTGAATTAACATCTAGTAAGAGATGGCAAAAGGGTTGTCGGATTGGGTTTGGTACAATAGGTGTTCAAAACAGACCCGACGACCCGATATTCACCCGACCTTGTAATCGAACCCGATTTGATCCAACTTAAAAATGGATTTACAACTATGTAAAAACCAATGTGGACAAAAGACCCAATTTTAAACCGACCTGAAATCGACCCGATAACCCGAATGAATACACGTTTAGTGTTGAGTGGAAGTGCGTTATCTTTGGATAGATATATTTAGCTTATTACATTATGATGTGTTTTCGACTAAAGAAGTTTGGGTTTTTGTTGTAAATCGGGTACACGAACTTCTTGTAGGCCTACATCCAGTTGGGTTTACCATATAAAGTATCAGAAATCAGCGGTAGACGCAAGTGGACGGTTAACTCTGCATATTTCAAAAAGCATAGGGCTATTTACAAACCATTGGCAAGCGGAAGTTGATAACCACTCACACTTTTTGTAACGAATAGGCAGATCGCCAGACTTTCTATGTCATCGAGCTATCATCATTTTATGCGCTGATTGTTAACTTTGACGCATCAAAAAAATTTAGAACTTGAAAGAAGCAAGATTTACCTCGGGTGGCTTTTGTTTCCGCTGCAATACTTCTGACTCAATAGCATCGGCTTTGCTCTTACAGTTCAAATCACAGGGTAGAAGCCCGATTCCAAATTGAGTTTTTGGTATATCTTTAGATTCTCGACCAGATTCTCTATATGTGGTTTGAACATCATGGCACAACCACTCCTTTTTCAAGCTATGACATTTACAACGAACGGTAACCTTGTAAAAAAGAAAAACGGTTCAGACAGTCGCATAAGATTTTAACGATGAGAAGCATACTTGCGTCTACAGATGCAGGCAAGCATCTACAAGAATATACATCAAGAAGAAAAGGCAAGCAGAACATCATAGCATAGGCGGCGAGTCGCCGCTAAACAATAACAAAAAAGCCACAACTTGCGCCTTGAGCAGAAAGAAGAGAAAGCGACAACTCGTCGGTTTCCTATATAAGCCCAGATTCACACTTGCATGTTTAGTGTTTATTATTATGTCTAGTGAGTAGATTTTATATTTAGGGTAGAGGGAATGATCCCAATTTAAGGACTGAAATTATTGTAAAATGTTTATAGAATTATGGATTTGTGCCGATTAATCTTGAATCAAAATATCTTTATTAACCTAATCAATAAAACGAAAGTGTGACATTAGGCGTAATTTAGATCCAAGATAATTTAAAGTTAAATGCTTATTAGTTTAATCAACTAGACGAAAGCATGAGATTTTAAGCTAATAGGGTCTTAATCTGATAAGTTAATTAATAAGACGGAAGTATGAAATTAACATAGAGCACTTTTAATTACGCTTTTGATCGGTAAATCTATAATAATGAGTAATAGTTGATGTCCATATGCGAATTGGGTGATTTCCGCTATCCTAGACCTTAAGATAAAACTTTTTTATATATTTCGTTCCTCACTCTCTAACTGTATAAAGAAGATTAAAATAATCTAGCTAACCGTGTTCGACCTGGACCAAATTTCTTGCTTTCTTAAAGATGAATAAATAGTGTTCCGAAGTATTAAAAGGCTCATTTTCAACTAGGGAAAGTCGAATAATGCAGTAGCGTAACGGATGTGATACTCTTGAAACTTCATGGTCCGAATAGCCGAGTACATCTTACATGATCAACACAAACGATCCATGATTATACACGGATGAAGGGAGCTTCACTCCAACCATTTCCTATCATCCCCCACATCCCAAAAAGTAAACGAAAAGAAATGAAGACGGATCAAAAAGCTTGATATTGTTCGCACAATATTCGAAGATTTTCGGCAAGATTAGAAAGTAAATATTACCTTTTTACTACACTTTTCTGGTGAAGGACAGTGACCAGGATGACATGTCTCTGGGCATAGATGTGTACAGTTAGGTAACTTTCTGCACACACAACAGAAAAACATTACAAAGAAATAGAAAAACAACTGCATATTCACTTCCACTCAATTCAGACCATTTATATATTTCCATTCTACATTTAGTATGCCATATAACACATTGGTTTTTACACAATCGTAAATCCAGTATTAAGTAAAGTCAAATCGGATTTGGTTACATAGTCGGGTGAATATCGGATAGTCAGTGTTTTTCTGAACACCTCTAGTCATGATATACTCCAATTTCTAATTACATTCCCTTTATAGTATATTTTTTGTATTAAAGTAAAAACCAATCTATATTAGCTATACAACATTATATTTCATGTAAAACTATAGGGTGTGAATAAAAACTAAGTTAGAACATAGATGTTAGAAGTCAAGTAAAAGTTGCTAATATTTCACGTTTACCAAATCCTCAACATGCGCAGTAGCAGCTAGCTTACCTTCTGTTTAGAAACCGAGGAAATTTTGTGGTTTTTAATATAAACTAAAAATTCCAACTAGAAAATTTCCCAAACTAAATCACTTCAATTAGTTCATAATATACTTCCTCTGTATTTTTTTTAGTAGCTGCACTTCTCCCTTCTAGATGAGAGTTTTTTGAGAGAAGTGTAGCAACTAATAAATACAGAGGACATATAATACAACTGTTTAGCAGATATACTCTAAATAAATTTTTTTTTTCTTCATTGTAAGCAGAGTGTCTATGTCATAACTAGGGGTGTTCAAAGGGCCGAGCTCCCATTTTGAGCCCTTATCCGGCCCGTTTGAAGAAGGGTTTTGTAAGGGTCGGATTGAAAATGGGTCGGGCCGGAAACGAGCTCTACTATTATTAAAATGAGGTAGGCTTTAAAAGGGCTCAGTAAGGGTAGGAAACGAGCCATTGAATAAGCATGATTGATGGATAATTTAATTATTATAAATGACAATGTCAATGGGAATTATTAACGTTTCTACAATTTAATTATTATAAATGATAATTTATTTAATTATTATAAATTGATCAATGAAGATTATTATAATTTTTAGTAATAAAATGAGCCGGATTGGGAAAGCCCGTCCTATGAAAAGCTCGTATCAAGTTTAAAAGGCCCTTATCCAATCCTGCCCATTTGATTAGGCCCGGCCAGTATCCGGCCCATTGAACACCCCTAGTCATGCTGTCACTCCAAGGTTCAAATAACACTCATCCAAGGACAAACCAGAGCCCAGAACACCATAAAGGACTTCATTTCTATCAAAAATAAATGACAATACAAGGCATAAATAAACAATTAAAACAGCTCCGACAAGGGACTAAACTACACACATTTGTACAACTACGAATCTTTCTCGAATTTACCTTTAAAAGTATATAATAGTTAAAATAATGTTCTACCTGTGGCAAGGTCCCCCACATGAACGGACGCTTAGTTGTTTCTTTTCAGATAAGGTGTTGTAATATAAACACTCAAAGACATGCACCATTGCACCACAGTGGCATGCACGTTTTAAGAGCACTTTGCACGGGGGGCATTCTCCAGGGTGGCAAGGCAGTGGACAAGGATGTGAACACACAGGCGAACGTTCCTGAACATAAATGCAACTCCATATGATGTTTCTCAAAAAATGCAAAATATTTCAGTAGTTAGGAGATAAAGACGAAGCGATGTAAAAGTAATGCAATATAAAAAAAACTATACCTTTTCGCAGTGAAGAGTACAATCTTCACATGGCACTCCTCGTGTATACTGTTCTGATGAGTTATCACGGGCATGGCAAGTTTTCGTGCAATAGTGGTTGCCACAAGCAAGAGGGTTTCCGCACAAGTTGTCACAGGAAAATTGTGCATTATTTGAACAAACCATCTGCAAAGAACACTAGGCGAGTCAAAATAAGGATGATAGGTCGGTAAAATTTTGTGGGTTTCCACTTTCCACCGCTTTTTTTCTCGGGGCAGGTATGAGCATGTATTTAGTGGATAGTGTGCAAACATGGGTATGATAAGTCTTATCCACCATGGGTTGTGGATAGGTTATGGGTATGAGGTCTTAACTGTCCCATATCCACTCGCCCCACCTCGCCCACACCGTATTCGTCCCTCTTGTACTAACAATACATTACTTCTTAATAATTCAACATAAAAAGTTTAGATTTTATCTTATTAACATTTTCTGTTTGGATAAAACTAATAAGATAAATTTGTAAAGAATGACGGCGGTATGGGGGATGAGATGAGTACAAGGTAGGTATAACCGTGATGGGTGTACCCAGTTGGGTAGTAAGGGATGATTCTAGATACATAAAACACAGGACAGGTGTGGTACAAAAATTTTACTCGACAAGGGTGGTGTGTTTGATTATGAAGGAGAGAGCACCCGCACCCGTCGACCCATAATCCAAAAATGTAATCACAGTAAATAATTGAGGCAGTACGCTAACTAAAAATCTTAATATTCAAGGATACAGTAAAAATGTGGTAACGGTTGTGATTGCGGTAACGAAACGGTGATGTGGTAACAGGAGTGATGCATTTATTATAACGCCTAAATACCGGTAAGAACCAAAAGATATCCCTTGATACGGCCCCACAACGCGGTTTTTTAAAAACCGTTACAACGCGGCCGATGCAATGCGATGTAGCCTTATTTTTACACTATATAATTTAAGCCTTCAAACCAACCCCAAATAAGTACATAGCAAGCTAAAAGCCTAACTATACCAGATGGTGAAAATATGAGTAAAAGAAAAGCTAATTGTTAAACATGCCCAACCATTCTTTCGGCTGCAAAGTGCTGACCAACACAAGATCTCCAAACAAGTTCTGGACACGGAGGGCACGGCGTTCCAGCAACTGGTTCACTCTGGTGATTTTGTTTTTTCTTCTTTGGTTTCAGTGTGAACTCTGGTTTAGGTGGAGGTTGAGGGCCATGACATCTATATGCAGAAAGAAAGAAAAAAGAAAGACCTTGTCAGAAGATAAAAGACAAAAAAAGGGGAAACTGGAGACCCCCACAGTTTCCTTCGCTGAATATAGTTGGATAAAACAGACAACACACTGACCTTAGTTTGCAGACGTGGCCACAAGGATACTCTTCACCACAAGGAAGTCCACATGGTGGGCAGGATCCGTAATGGCATTTGTGCGGCTAGTACGTAAAATTCAGCAGATAATGTATTGGAGCTCATGTTCATGTAAAAAACATGAGAATTGATATTAACAAATACAACAATGCCAAAGCCTTAATCCCAAAAGATTGAGGTTAGTTACATGAACCAATTGATTAGTTCCAGGAGTCGACATGAATTCTTCCATGTAGACGAGTTCATGTGAACAACAAGTTAAACAGATCAATTGGATTTCGACACATGGTTACATGGAGCGTGGAAAGTAACCACGTTCTGCGATCCAGGAATGTTCGTCCCCAATCATCACAAAATGCGATCCGGGTGTAGAAACCTTTTCTAAAAGGTATTTTAGACTTCATTTACAAAATAAAGAAAAAAATAGGGAAGGAAAAACGAGATGAAACCAAGAACACAAAAAAATTCCATTTAAAGCAAAAAAATCATTTTAATTTAAATTTCTTTTTAAAAAATATTTCTTATACTTAATGTATCTCGTACTTCCCAAGTCAATCTAGATTGCGTTCCTTGTTCCCGTTCCTGTTCCTCGTTCCAAACCAAATGTTGTTCCAGGTAACAATGTTTCGACAACTAAGTTTGGTGTTGTACTTGTATGGTATGAATTATGAAATTATATACAAGCAAATTCAAGAAGACTTTTTGGTATATCCCTTTAACACATTTTAGTATAGGCGAGGATTCGAAGAATCATAGTACCAAAAGTAGCATCGAAAGAAACGGAGTAGCCTTTACATAATTCAGCTACTAACTTAGAGCTACATATCAACAACCAGAGGAGGAAATTTTTAAAACAAAACAAAATTTTTTGGAGGCAAAGCACAGCTTACCTTAGAAATCAGACTGTGCCTACATAAAGGAACTATGGGACATTGTTTCCGGCAACGAGGCGGCTTCTGTTCTGTTTCTGTACCACATGGAACCTGATCGAAAAATCCCAGACTGTTCATAAGACCACAGGGCAAAGAAAAGCACAAAGGAAGAAAACATATTTTTTCGCCAAATTGTATAACATGCAAGAAAATACTGATATAAACATATAACTTAGTAAGGTTATACAAACTAATGAGTCTCTTAGATAAATGATAAGCGAAAAAAAAACCTTCAAAACAAATGGATTAAGGTCTAAGGATTTAAAATAATGGGTTGTATCCTTCCACTCTCGTAGAAAGTGATATATTTACACAATAGTATCAAACCCCATTTGTAATCCACGATGATAACATGATGCTAGAGCAAGGCAAACTGCTTACAGAAACGTTGAATCAATTAAAAACTCAAAAGTTTTAACTCGAACAACAAAGTTGAGAACTAAAAAAATTTGATTCTCACCTCAAAACGCGTTGCACCACAAGCACATGAAATGGTAACCATGAGGGGACAAGGTGCACAGGGCCCCCTATATCAGTTCAACCAGAAAAGCATTATTTTGAGCTCTTGGTCAAAGAATATGCATCATATAATCATTCAAGTTCAAGTACATACATAGTAAACATAGTTGTGAGCATAGCGGGTCATTTATAATTGAACTAGTATTTATTGCCCTACAAATGCGTGTGGCGTGGCATACTTAAGGGTGATTATAGTTATAGTACTATCACATGATTCACTAATGTCCTTGTGAATCGCAAATCAAAATAAGCGAATTGTGTCGGTTTTGGGTTATTTTAGGGTCATTTTGAGCGAATCGCGAATTCAAAAAGCGAATTAACCGGCAAATTATGTTTTACCGAGTTAAAAAATATTAGGACTTTTGGAATTGACAACTAATTGATCACAACAAACAAAATCGGATCACAGCATCAGTGATAGAATTAAACTCTCAAAACATACAAAGAAGATAAACATATGCTTCACATACACTTTGTAGTGAAGGAAAAAGGGAAACAATTCATCAGAACACTAGTTTGGTATATTACAGTAATAAGAGGAGAAGAGATAACCCACTAATAAACCCAAAGGAGGTTCACTACTAAAACCAATTGGTAGTAGTATGAGTTAATCCTCAAGTTTATAAAGTGGCGTATCTTCTCTTTTCCGATACTAGACAACACACATGTGGGTAATAATGAACGCTTAAACAATTACTACACGGAAATATTAGTGAAAAATCATAATTTACTTGAAAGAACCCGTCATTAAAAACTAACATTGGTCGTGTATCACAATGTAAATTTTGAAAGAGGTATTCGAATGTAGTTATCCGAAAATGTAATAATTTCATTTACCTATGACATGGAGAAGCGCATTTATGGTTCCTACAACGTAGCTTCCTTCCACAAACCTAAAAAATAGAGTTCAAAATATTTAGAACAAGGCGTAGATCACAAAGCTCAAGTAACAGTTTTTAAGAAATAAAATGCACCTCTGTGCAAGGTGGACAATCCCCATCACAGCAACGACGCCTACAAGCATGGCGCCCACAGTCACGTTCTCTCATACACTTCCTTTCACATACCAATTCTTGATAGCAAGGAATCTACACTATAGTTAGTACAATATGACCAATGCCATAACCAATAAAGCATCTAAAGGCTAAACCAATATAGTAAAAGAAGATAAATTTTACCTGTTTCTTCAAACTTCCACACCGACACGATTTTGTAATCACATTCCTACAAGTTTCAACACAAGAACCGCGATGACACCTTTCCGGACACCTATGCCTTCCACAAGTCAAATTCTTATCACAAGTTGCCCCACATAATGGCACCTCAACATCACAAGGAATCCCTTCATGAGACCTTTTACCACATGGACAAGTCCTCATCCCCTTCGAAGGGCATTGACCGCACACGCCCCCATGGCACCCTCGCTCGCAAAAATGCTTCCCACACTCCAAACCTCGTTGACATGGATTATCACATCGAAAATTCCTATCGCAACACTCCCTCTCCTCCTTTACCTTCCCACATTGGCACCTATACACACCTTTCTCCCTACATGGTGAGCACTCCCCATCATGACAAATATCAACACATTTATGAATCCCACAATCCAAAACTTTAACACATTGCTTATTACATGAAAATTCCTTAAACCCACATCTCCTAACATCTTGAAACCCCCCACAAAAACAAGTACTTTTCACCAACTTAGGACAAGATGGACAAGGCCCAGGATGACACAACAAAAGACAATAATGCCCACAATTGTTTTTCAATGGTCTACCACATATTTCCCCACATGAATGAGGCAAAACCCAAGGATCATGAGATGGGTTTTCAACTTTTCCACAGAAACAATAATAATTCTTAGGAATTAAACTTCTTGAATATTCAAATCTACATTTAGGGCAGTTCCATACCGAGGTATCTGCCGCGGCAAGCGCTGAAATGGGGAGGCGCGTGAGGGCGCGTGCGGCAGCAAGAGCAGTAGATTGTTGAGCCCAATTCTGAATACAATGAAGATGAAAAACTGAAAAGCAAAACCCATTACAAGACCATGTAGGATCAGTTGTTTTTATTCGTTCAAGACAAATGAGACAAGAAAGAGCTCCAGATGATGATGAATTAAGGAAAGATTGGATCTTTGAAAGGTCTATAGATTGATGAGATGGGGATGAATTTTGGCCATTGATTTCAAGGTAAGCTTTGAAAATGGTGTTGGAAAGATCAACATGGCGGAGATGATGGGTGGAGGAGGTGGTGGTTGGGTCAGAATCATAGTCGGAGGAGTCAGAAGGAGGGGAATTTGGTGGGTTTTTTGTTGAGGACATGTTTGGGTTGTGTTTGGAAGAGAAATCACTTGACAAACATTTTTAAGACCAACCTAAAAGTTACAAATGAAATTAATAAACTTTGAACGGAGGCAATTGAACAAGATCTCATATGATTATATTTTAACTTATAGAATACGGATAAAGTCAATTTGCTAGATGAATAGTATAGAAGTCATTTATGGTGCAACTAATAGGTCTCTTGGATTGAGTGTAAATATTTAAAGAGTAAATAAGAGTCAAAGTAGAAAAACAAAGTTAATTAGATAGAAGTTGGAACTTGATTGTTAGAAAGGTGGAAGAATTAGTTAGAAGGTGATGAAAACGGATAAAACAACAATTAGTACCCTCATATTAGGGGTATAAATTTACCTTAAGGGAGAATGGGGAATACTTTACTCCAAATGAGAGAAATCGTTATTCTTTTTTATTCATCTTTTTACTTTACTCTCATTCTACATCTTTCACGAGTATTTCAATTACTTCATTTGCACCTCTACTTACCTTTATTTCACTAGTTTAACTTTTTTACCCCTTAAATATATATACTCAATCCAAACAACACCTAAAACAATCCAAACAACACCTAAAAAAGAACGAAAAAAAGTAAATCTAAACACCCCTACTATAAGTATTTTGCCGAAACTTTTGAATTTTAACTAAATTTTTCTCTAATAAAATATAATATCTAACTAATATTTACCAAAATTTTCATAACTAGCTTTAGCAAATACTTCTACAACTTTGGCTAATACTTAATACATTTATCAAACATATCCTATATTTTTTTTCTTGTTATTTTTGCAATCATTTAAACAAGTCTAATTGGTGGCTAAAATTTGATTATATTAACTATATTATTAAGTAGTGGTATTATACCGTTATTTATCACAAATTCTTATGAGAAGCAGCCTGTTTAAGAGACTCTATCTAATTAGGCAGGTCCATAAAGGAAAATATAAAGTAAGAGAAGGCATTAAATTTGTAACAACCCGACTTACCGTTGACTGAGTAAACAGGGTCAATACGGGGTTTATTTACGAAGAAACTTAAATCTCAATTCCAAAACTTGTGCAAAGGGATCACCAGTTCTATAACATAGCTATATCAGCTAATTCTCAATCCAAACATCTAAATTAATCACAAAGTAATCATAAAAGTCACTATAAAAGTCCAACATAACCAATACAATCTAGTTCAATATACATTTACCAAAACCTAATACAAAACTACAACTTCTCACGTTCTCATCTCAATTTAACATCCATGTAACTCTAATCATCACCGCTAACCCATCGTACCTGACTGATTCCGATCTATAAACAGTCTAAAAGATGGAAACAATAGGGTGTCAGGTAAAACTGAATGAGAAGTAACAATCCAAAACAACAAAACACAGTAATTCAAAAATAAGTTTAAAAGCAATATCAGTTTCCTAGATCTATGTGCGCATAGGGAGTCTAGTTGAGAGGAACATCCATAGCTCTAAGGCTATGTCACTCTCGGATGACGCTAGTCAATATTTGAATGACAATTCACCTTAAAATAGGGAGTAAGGGAGATTTTTTCTCTACTCTGTCAATGACCAGCTCGTGAGTCCGATCCATTGACCATATCAATATCAGCATAATCATTCATAAATTTGTCTCAACAATATAAATTTCACAACAACTTTAGTAAAATAATTTTCAAAACTGTAGTCTGGCCAAACCCTTTAAGGGACTGCTACTACTCATCATTACTGTCACTTCAAGGAGTCAAGTTTGATACGCAACTATCAGCTAGAATGATTCGACAGAGAGAACGTCTTCTGAAGCATAACAATAAACATAATATCACTAAGTGCACTCGAGACAGCTAATCTAACATATAACTTATTACATCTCCTCCTAAGACTGTGACTTAATCATGAATTATATTCTAACATTTCTAAGCATTAAAGGATTATGCACTTCTAACTTAAACACTCCATATATCATCAAAATATTATAACCGCATTCTAGATCGTCTCTCAGAGCTCTTATTTATTCATTCATGCTATGAATTACTTGGGCAAACACTTGATGACTCATGTAGTTGTCACTTGTCAGTAATAAATGATACACAATATGTCACTTTTAGTATCAATATCAAGAGAGATGGATTATTTAGCATTTATCATCTTCGAAATGAAAAATTATGAATATTATTGGTTGCACTTGTAAATGGTCATGCTTGTTATTCATAAGCATCTGATTCCATTGAGTCCTACATTTTCATTCATGTCTAAGATAGTAGATGCTAAATCTTTTATATCCCTAAAATTGCTTCTAATAGTGACAGTGTGAGAAAAAAATGTTATTTTCAGTAGCCATCTCAAAGGGATGGTCAACAGAGGAATAGTGGTAATACGTACTCGATGCAACTATACATATATACCAAACTCGAATTGAAAATCGCTCAAATTTTCCTTCGCCTAATCGGCTGATCCGAAAGAAACAAGACCATTTAGAACAATTGGGACACACATCAAAGGAAATACAAGTTTTTGCAATCAATCAAATTGTTTCTCGAGTAAATTTTGATAATAATTGAAGAGAAAAAGAAACTTCTCATGTCGAATTCGAGTATTATCGATACATTACATAAAAAAGAAATGCATAGACGAACAAATGAACTAAATCTTAACGTCAGAACATTATTCTCACTCACATGAACACATAAGGAACTAAAAATAGAAACACACTATTCACAACACTCAAATGAACCATACTTGCAATCAAAAAAATTATTCATAAACATCCCACTCTACAATCATTCTCACACGTCGTTACAAGCCTTCAATGTCTCGTTATATCGTAGACCAAATGCCCCCCTCGCATTTCACACACAACGGCAGATCAGGCACACCAAAGGGGGCAATTCTAATTCAAAATGATAGAACTCAATCGAATTGGAAACGCATCAGTAGTTTGACTGATGAGTACTTGATTCCCTCGCGGCTATAGAGTGGAACAGACCGGACACCTTCTCTAAGCTCCCAAACAGGCAAACATGTTTGACCACCGAAATCATCTTTCTCGGACATGTCATACTCGTGAACTTCAACTCGAAGAAGTGCAAGTTCGGGGACTGTTAATGGGAATTTGAATTCTTCATTCCAGGCCGGTATCCAGTTATCTTCGAGTGTTTTCGTTTTCTTCATTATAGTATCGGCTGCAACTCCTGCTATTCCCACCTGAAATCAAAGATTTGCTAGAAATTAAAGACAATACCCAAGAAGACACTAAAAAATCGGAGCATATTATTATAAGCAGAAATGCTTCAATACTTTTAGACGATCAAAAAAGCAACAACAACAATTACAAAGCCGTAGCCCAAAAGATTAGGTTGGGCAGTGTCACATAATTTGCTAATTTCCTCGCGAATTATGGTCGGTTTTGGGTTATTCTAGGGCAAACTTGAGCAAATTGCGAATTCAAAAAGCAAATTAGCTAGCGAATTATGTTACACTGGTTGTAAAGCAAATGAGCAAGCGAATTCGGTTTTGGGTTATGCTTCAATATTTTTCTAGCGTGGGCTATTTTATGGTCAGTTTGAGCGAATCACGAATTTGAAAAGCAAATTAACCATTGAACTATGTAACATTGGTCCTAACTTGGAGAAAAAGCCTAAACAATCCATGCATTAATCTTTCAAATTTACAATTAGATTTGGATTATGAGAACAAATCACTGAGATGGTGTTACTTCATAAGCTTACCCTAACATAGAAATCCGGAGGAGAATATTGATCAAAATGCGTGCTCTTAAAATCGTAATACCATCCCTCTCCCATATATACAGTTACCTACAAAACATTGAAACTAAAAGTTATTTCATGAAACCCGAAGAATTTTCCATCAACATCCATATTAATTGGGTGTACGCCACAAACCTTCAAAATCTTTTTCACTGAAAGATTCGCTTTCGGATCAAATACCTCACCGTTAGAACCGCTATTCAGAAGAAAATCGGGTTTTTTAACATACCCACATCCACCATTAGCTCTGAACATCCCTTGCATCAACCAGAGTGATCTACCGTATCCCTGTCGATGGAGGGAAGTTTTTTCTCATGATGCACAAGGACAAAGAATAAAAATGAATTACATGACATCGACAAAGCGGGAATTTAAACCTGCATGTTAAATGCAACCATCTGCGCTCCATGCATCCATCCAATGAGAGGGTTGTAATTCGAAGAGGTAATTCGGGTGCCCTTAGGGTAGATCCTAAGCATATTATTCTGTGTAAACCTGAAAAATAAGAAACAGAACTTTGTATAGCTAGTTGCGGGTTCAAAATGAGATTTACAATTGTCGTTACACATGATAAAAGAGGGGATCGGCGTAGAGCAACTAATATGCAAATATGTACAGTAAAGTGATTGCCTCATGGCCATTTTTGCCAATAGGTATAAATAAGCCAGTAAGATATCAATGATTACAAGGGCGTGACTGCGTGGGCCATATAAGAGGGGTTCAGTGTGCCATTAAACGCATACCATTTTGGTAACACATGAATTTCCTCCCATCCTTTACGATTTTGGTTTCGTTTAAGGGGTCGGAAATTCAGCTCTTGAATTTCCGACCCCTTAAACGAAACCAAAATCGTAAATGACGGGAGGAAATTCGGGTGTTATATTATAAAGAAAATTAGAGAGCAATATGGACCAAGAGAAATGCTAAAACTTCTGTAAATACCTAACAATCTCCTTTCCATAACGAGATGCCGCCTTTTCAAGTTGTTGTTCACTCAAGCTAAGACGTCTGACCTTGTCAGGATCCACCTTTAGTGCCGCGCCTAGACCACCCTTTGGCTTTCCAGCATGAATAGAAATAAGACGTGTATATTCTGGTGCCTCGAACTTTTTTGATGCGTTAATATCATCATCATCCTCGTCCTCATCATCTCCATCATCTCCGTCATCCATGTCCTAGTTCAAGCATCCATTCAGTTAACAAAAAAATGCAATTAAAATGAGATTATAGTGCAAAATGAGATTGTCGTTCCAATCATGGTAAAGGCCACAAATCAATTTGTCGGTCAATGCAGATGGTTTTACGATTGTCTAGCCTATATTTTGGTTGCGATAACCGGTAAGCTTACAAACCTTTACAATATAGCTGTGATGCGTTGATGCAGAAAATATTTAGTACTATATAATTAGTGGATTTCTAAAAAAAAAAAATTACCTTATGACTGTTCTGAGTTCTAAGACTCGGAAGCTCCTTTCCCCAAGCTTCCTCGTCTCCAGAATCTTTGCTAGGCCCCTGTGAATCTTCTTTCGCATCTTTGGCTTCATTGTACTCTTTTGGAGGTTTAGTTGATATCATAACACGTTGCTTTAGTGATTCAGGGGACGGAAGTTCCTTAAAACATTCTGAGTCCGGTAGAAACAGTGTCTCCTCAAATGTTTCGCTTATCATCTACACATAAGATAAAATATGACTTGAGTCGTATCCCACATAATTGTCCACTTTTTCCAATGACCAAAGGCCCGAAACCCACAAGTGCTGAATTAGCATAAAAAGTATCAACTAGAGATTTACCTCCGCAGTTTTAGCTTGAAGATCAGCAGTAAGATGGTCTTCAAGAGTTATAACGACAGGATACTCGGAAGCAGAGAAAGCGTGTTCCTTGATGGACTTTAAGCATTTAATGAACTCAACAGGCGCAGTCATTGTCCTATAAATCATACGCATCATACCCAAGAATTCATATATCAGGAAAATACTATAGAAAGGAACAATTGAGTGAGCATCTTTAAGAAGAAAAAAATAGGGAAATTTCATGTGGTAACCCTGAGTTTTTTTTACTTTTCCACAAATATTTTTTAAATTCATGTGGTGACCTTAAACTTCCAAGTTTTCCATGTGGTAGACAAAATATTAAGTTTTTGGTTAAATTAAGTACTTATTTTGACTAGATTTTGAAATATGTGGTCAATTAGGGTAGGGTGATCACGACGTTTGTTTTTTGAAAAAAAATGTCATTGCGTTGGGTAAAAGTAGCGTAAAGCTAACAACAAACTTCTTTTTTGTCTACCACGTGGAAAAGTTGAAAGGTCAAGGTCACCACGTGGATTAAAAAAAATGTTTGTCTACCACGTGAAAAAGCCGAAAGTTCAGGATTACCACATGGAATTTCCTAAAAAATTATCAGAAAATTAAACAAGCTTCGCTCAAGAAAGTTGGTAATTAGCTTATTGTCGTGGAATCTACAAAATGTTCCATTTCAGCATGTGCTTCTTGATTTAAGAGTAAACACGTACCCTCCATGAAGAACATCGACATTGTCTTTAGAAGAATTAGGCCAGATATCGAGCTCAATCACTCTCACAGACTTTTGTAGCGCTTGTATGATAGGAACGTCACTACAGTCGCTGGTTAGTTGATTCCCTGTTAGATAGGAATTGTGACCAGTATATATGAAATAATGCGACAATGGAGCAGTCATATCTTGGTGCACCTGCAATAAATTAACATATGGCTGCAGTTTAAGCACAAATCTTCTAAACTACCACACAGTAAACTAAAGATCACGTATGAAGTATAAGGTAGCCATCGCAAGATAAAAGTTTGAACATAGCAGACTCCCAAACAAAAAGAGAATAATCAAGCTGTCACAAAAGTTGTACATCATCGATAACATAACATACTAATGGCCTAATGGGGCAGGTTCTCAAATGCTTCCAACCAGGGTAATTCGATACACAACCTTATCCAACAATTGAAAAAAACCCTTTAGAGTTGCCTTACCACACATTTGAAAGGTGATTGTTTCTTTTAGACCTTTAACTATAAAGGCAACTAGCTCATATATCAAAGATTTGATGATAGTTTAATGAATGTAAGATCTTGAAATGGTAGAAAGACATAGTGAAAAATAGCTGACAAAAAATATCTCAGCTTGTAGAAATATAGTATCATGTGGATTGTTAACAAGATGTGACCTATAGAGGTAAGAGGGCGGACAATAACAAATTATACTATCAATCCAGTGGTAGTCTGTCCTGCAATTTTAGCTTCAACGTTTTACTCGTTTTCTACATGATTCCAGGACATGAAGCACAATAACTAAAAGGTCTCCTAAAATGTGATTCGCAAACATAAAATCCAATTTGTTTGAATGTAAAGCAAAACCAAAGACGGCAATTACGTTACAAATGCAACGCCAGATGGAATCATACAATTGAAATCGTTTCTCAAAATCAAGTAATCTTTCTGTTTTTAAAGCTATATACACCTCCCTCAATGGCCCGTTTAGTGAGTGGTAATAAACGGTGGTAATGAAAATGAAAACTAGTGTAATTTTGGTTTGATTAATCTCTTGGCCACCTTGATGGTCATGCTTATCCAACTTTAATCATCTCATTTTCTTCATATAATTCATTCCAATGCATTACCGTTAGAAGAGGTGGTATTAGGTAATAATGAAAATTTATAAACAAAAACTTTTTTGTGATCAAACTTTCATCACCATGGGAATCACATGGAACTTTTGATGAAATTTTACACTATAAATCATTCCCATCACCACCATTTGATATCACTAACTAAAGGGCCGCAAATACAACAAAAACAAGGAAAAAAATCTATGACAATACCATAGGCTAGTCTTTCCATCCAGATTTTGTTTTTGCATTGTCTCAAAAAAGAAACTACAAACAAACCTTATACAAATCCACCATTTTTAACCTCACCACAATACCTAAAAGCAACAGTGGCATAATAGGTAACCTAATCATAAATCACTGCTACATTATGGTAGGAAGATGCCGACTTTTCCTCATATGTATAAGCACATGTAACTATTAATTTGAGAGAAAGAAGTATCTTTTTGGCATGCGTCTATTTGAAAATGGCTATTGGTTGGAGCTGTTGTGGTTACTACCAAATGTATTGACTGATTTGGTAACCAGTTGTTATGGAGATGTTTGGTAAAAATTATTTGTTAGTTGTTTATTTTTACAAAAAATAGGTCAAAAAGGCAAAAGCCTCTTTAGTTTTGAATTAAAAGTCTGATATTCAACTAGCTTAAAAGTCATTAATCAAACACCTTTTTAGTCGCTTAAACCAACCAAAAAGCTAAAACCAACTAGTCAATCTGAAAGCCATTTGCCAAACACTCCCTACTCCCAACTCAAGTGCAAACACCAAGCATAACAATCCTAAGATCAACCATAACCATCTTCTCATCCTCAATAGTTCATTCATCTTACTCAATGAGCTAAATTAAGCATAAGTAACATAAAAGCCAAAACTACAGTACATAAAATCAATGTGAACAAACATAATTAGAAAATTCTACAAATATCTGCTCATCTGCAACTTGCTATACCTTTCCACAACTCTTCCTTAGCTAATGAATCAAAAAGACAGGATTAATCAACAATTAAGTAAATTATAGAGTTTTTCAGTTTGTATTCCAACACATAACCTTACTGGGTCCCACCACATACAATCAGAAAACCCAATCTACTCATAGATACAAACTTTTATTAAACCCACAAATATTTACCTATAATCAAACTATTTAAACCATTAGCATTACAAATAAACCACAAAATTAAATTAACCAGATAAAAAAACAACCCAAAAACACAGAAATTTACCTCATTCTTAGGAGAAAGGGGAGGATTAAGATCCCCAAACAGATACTTAAAAAACCCTTCAAGATTAAGACCAGACTTATGAAACACAATTACATGTCTAATATTATCAATAATTGCTTGTGCATCTTGAACAGTAGCTTCTTTTTCCTTTTGCTCTTCAACCAAAAAACGATGAAGATGATTTGTAGACATAACTCCATTTTCAGAGTATTTGCCAAACAAGGCCTTAACCTCTTGAGGAGCTTCAGATACTGCAAGTTTAAACCTTCTTCTGCAACAAAAACACACTTTATATGTCTGTCTTGACATTTTTATGAAGATGTAAGGAGATTAGAATTCTGGGTTTTGGTTTTTTTCCAACAAATTTAGAGTAAGAACAGGAATAAACAGATAATTTAGAGCAAAAGAGTGAGTGACATTTGACTTTTTCTTTTTTTCTTTTGAGGAATTTTTTGTATTTTGGACAAATATGATTTTTGATATCTTTATTTATTATTATTATAATATGATTGATGATTAAAAATGATGAATCATGATTCATGAATGTTTTTGGGTTAAGTTTAGGATAAATAAATTTTATTCAAAGAAAAAGAAGAAATTTTTAATGAAGGGAATATAAGATTGTGTGTTGATTAATCTTGGTGAAAGATTTTAGTATTTACAGACAGATAGGGGTTGTCAACATTGGGACCCAAGTGACAATTATTACTTTCATGTAGGGACTTTTCTTCTCCCAATGTCCCATGAATATGATTATAGGAATTACTTGATGTATCCTTTTGAAATTGCAATAGACATCGTTATTGTTAATATTAACGGTAGAAATAGATATAACAAGGATTCAAGATCCATTGCAAATCTTGTAGAAATCTATTTTATTTGACCTATTCTTTTGAGAGACCGTCTCTGATCGATGAGACGGTTTCAAAATAAGTTTATATGTTGATATTTGTATTAGTTGGGTTATTTAGCCTATGTATAAAGAGCGTCTCAAAAAAAACCCTCTCATATAAAAATTTGTGATTTTATTTCAAGAGTTTGTGTTTTTTAAGGGCTCTAAGGATTAAGGTCTTATGCGAAGTTGAATTTAGGACTTATGAAAAAATTAAGGGTCTAGATTAAGATTTATTTTTAGAATTTTAAAACCCATTTATGTAAATAAATTTTTAGGCTGAATTTGAATTGGGGTTCAATGCTTTAGCTCCTTAAGGTTATAACTTGGAACTACACCCAACCCTCAATTAGGGTTTAAAAAAGGGTTGAGTCTAGTATCGACATGAACTCTGAATTGACCATCTTTAGATAAAATGATTATTTATATTATGTGGATGATATTAAAATAAAAAAATACATAAACAAGAATAAAGAAAGTTATGAAAATATTTCCATCAAAAATTGTGACAAACTAGCTAGAAATAAGAATAAAAGTTTAAAAAATATAACAATTTTACGGAAATATAGGAACTAATATGTATTGCTCCGTTCTTTTGAATTAACATGAAAGAGTAAATTGAGTGTTATTAAAAAAATATAAATATTTGATTATTAATAAAGAGAAATTAATATCAATGAATGAAATATACAAATATGATAAGGAATTTCCAAAAAAAAATAAAGAAAAAAAATGAATGAGACTAGTTGACTAGGGAAGCTAACGTTCAAGCTTTTAGGTGGACGACCAAATCTGTTTTTTTAATCAACACAGCCTACGTGTTGTTGCCGTGTTGGAAATAATTTTGGACATAAGGCCATATAAAATTGACCCCATTTCTCCATCAAAATTGTTTAATACGAGTAGCTATCTTATAAATTAAACAAATATCCAAAGTTCAACCTAATGATATTTTATGGTGCAATTTATAATACTCTTTTCATTTTTTCTTTTCAAACGTGATATTTACTTTTCAGTACTATTTATTAATTAATCTTAGTTTTCAATTTATTCTTAAAATATAAATTAAAATATGATTAAATTTGAATATTATTCATCTATCAATCTTAGTGTTCAATTTATTCTTAAAATATAAATTAAAATATGGTTTAAATGTGATCTATTTGATTCATCTCAATATAAGATGTATTAAAATCTATTTTTTATAATTTTTAATTATGCACAAATTAGAGATATTAAAAATTAAATTAGTGTATTGACAAACGTGTAAAAAGCAAATGAGACATTTGAAGTGAAACGGAGGGAGTAGGAAACTTATTAGTGTTGATATGGGTTATCAGGTTAAGAATTAAGATACCAAGAAGAGTATTTTGATGGACAATAATAAAGAAGGGCATTTCCAAGAAAATTAATATAGTACAAGATATGTATCGAAAAATAACAATGGATGCTAGGACATGTGGAGGGGCAGTAAATGTCTTTCCTAAGCCCCTTTCTTTTCGTTGTGATCCTAAATGAGATAACGCATTCGATACAAGGAGATGTGCCTTGGTGCATATCATTTGTTAATGACATTGTTTTGGTAGAAGAGACTGGGGATGGGGGTAAATGTTAAGTTAGAGCAATAGAGACAAGAGTTAGAGTACAGGATTTCAAATTCAGTCAGAGCAAAAAAGAGTACATAAAGTGTAATTCTAGCACTAATGAAATAAAGAGAGGCACTTTAAAGCTAAAAGAGGAAAAAATTGCTTCGGTAGATGTTTCAAAAATACCTTGGGTCTATAATTCATAGTAGTGGAGATATCTAACAAGATGTGACCCATAAAAATAAATGTGGGTGGCAAAAATGGAGAACGACAATTGGAATATTATGTGGTCGAGGTGTGCCCTTAAAGTTTAAGGTTTATCAACGACCATTAGACTAGCACTACTATATGAATCAAAATATTAAACTTTTAGAAAAGATCATAGTATAAAAATAGGAGTAGTGGAAAATGTTTCGATAGACAAGTGGGCATACCTTGAGGGATACAATTTTAAATAAAGATATAAGAAAAAATATAGGATCAAGTTACAAATATTGAGGAAAAGATGAAAGAGAATCGTTTAAGATTGTTTGGGCATGTACGAAGATGAGATATTAGCAAAGTGATAAGGACAATAGAAAGCTAGAACTCGTGAGACTTAAAAAAAAGGGCGAAAAAGACCAAAGCTGACTTAGAGGACGGGAGTGAAAAATGATATGAATGACATAGACTTATAAATTGCGATGGTAGAAAATCGAAATGAATGAATAAGAGGAATCCATATGGACGATTATTGAAACTGATATATTGATTCATATAATCAACTCTAATATTTTAGAATGGAAACTTTGACATTGTTGTTATATTATTATTTTAAATTCATTTTAAGCATGATTAAAGTCAAGTTTATTTATAATGTCAAGTAAATGTCAGATTGTGGATTCTATTTTTAACTCATTTGTACTAACTTATTAACAAATCATTGTTGTTGGAGAGTAGAAGTGGTTAATGGAGTGTGTTATCTAGTGGGTCAAAGGTTGGATTATGTTTTATATGGCTAATAGCATATCGAATTATTAATGGATTTTATTTAAGAAGTACTAGTGATTTGCCAAGACAATATTCATACATAAAAATTTTTTTAAAAAATCAAATAGTCTTTGTTCTCTTTTTTTCTCATATTTTCCATTAAAATTTTGAAATGTTTTTCTTATTTGGAATCATTTTATTTTAGTAACCAATTAAATATAAGGATATATTCGACTCACACTCTAATTCATGCAAATTAATTTATATTTTAATTCCTAATTAACTTTATACACACTTAGTACAATTTAATGAAATTATTACACTTATACTTTAATCAATAAAATTATTATTTTTCATATTATTTTACTCATATTTAATAGTATCGAATGTGTAATTATTATTGACATCGTTTAAGGGAATACATAGGGATGCAAACGGGGCGGGGCGGGGCGGGTATTGGAATTACCATCCTCATCCCCATCTGTTAATACAATCCCCATCCCCACGGCGGGTATAATTTTTTTTCCCCGTCCCCGCCCCAATCGGTTTATATCTAAAACCATCCCCGCCCCACCACCCATCTGGGTATCCATCCCCGTGTAATACCCATTTTCCCGCCCCACCACCCGTCAAATCTCCGCTTAATACCCATCTGTGCCACATATTTATATTCAATCATTTTATAAAACTAATAACATTATTACATAAATATCAATAACTAGTTATTGATATCCATTTACAAAACGTTTAATATCCATTTATGAAGACAAATGCGAGTCTGGACGAAGAAGATATCCATTTACAAAACGGGAAAGAAAACGGAAACTAGCAAAAGACTTAAAAATATTTTGAGGCGGGTATCTTGAGGTGGGGCGGGGCGGGGATCACCTAAAACCCATCTCCATCCCCATCCCCGTGGTGGATATGAATTTTATACCCGTACCCGCCCCATGACCCATCAAACCGGGACCCATCCCCTCCCCGATGGGGCGGGGATGGGGCGGGTCTCCTATTAGACCCGCCCCGCCTGCATCCCTAAGATATATAATGGATTTTTACGTCATCAAGGACCAATAATTAGTCTTTCTCTCTACTTTTATTCTTTTTCCCACTCTAATTCCCATTCTCTTTCTTGTTAATCGTTTTTGTTTCCTTCCCTTGTTAACGCTTATTAATCTAAGGATAGTTATTAATGGCAAATTTGTATTCATTTTGGTTTGCTGTATTATTTTTATTTTACTTTAATTACTTTTCGTACACATTTATTTAGTGATTTTACCAATGAGATTTTATAAAGTGAAAATAGGAATTTATATGATGAATTTATATCCTAAAGACAAGAAGAAATATAAAAATGTAGGCACAAATCAAATTACACCAAATTTTATGTCATATTATGCGGAATGTCTATGCAAATTTAAAAACAAGTAAAACATAAAAGAAACGAACATTACTCCAAAAATTCCAACCTACAAACCCATTGCACCCGATAAATATATCAGCTATTTTTCTAAGAGACCGTCTCTTAAAGAGATGACTTAAAAACAAAAAGCTCATATTTTTATTTATTTTTTTAATTTGTATTAATTGAGTTATTTAGTTCATATATCTAATGCATTTCTTAAAAAACACCGTTTTTCACAAATTTATTGTGTAAATATATTGCTTTCCAAATTCCCTCTCCGCACCCGCTCGTCTGCCCAGTGCCCACTAACCAGGTCTATTGGAGAGTGCATAATTTGTGCGACTAGACTAGTAAATAAGTTGTTATTTTTCTTTGTGGCCTATATTAGGTCAAATGAACTATTTAGACTTAATTGTGCTGAATGTGCCGGCAGCTATTCTATTGAGAGATCGTCTGTTTAAAAGATGTATTTTAAATCCAACCCATAAAGATTAATGCCTACTTACCATATTCTTAATGTCTATTTACATTATCCTTAATGCTTATTTATTGTATCCTTTATACCTATTTTTAATATCTTAAATGTCTTACATCATTTTTAATGCCTACTTGCAATATTTTTTAAAAATATATAAAGAGTCAGCCTAATTAAAGATGGTCTCATAGTGCAAAATAAATAAATAATTATTAATTTATGTAATTTTATTTAAATCAATATAATGTTAAATAATAATAATTCATCCGCATCTTCCCCAAAAAGCAGGAGCATCAGGATCCGCAAGGCAAGTATAGGGGGGACAACACTTAGACGAAAAACTACATTCTGCATGATGTATCCCGATTATGTCTGTTTACTGAAGAAGTCTCTGTATGGCCTTAAGCAAGCCCCTCGTGCATGGTACAAAAGATTTGCTGATTTTGTGTCTGCTATTGGGTTCACTAACAGTAAATCAGATAATTCCTTATTTGTTTATCGGAAAGGGTCTAATATGGCTTACTTATTGTTATATGTTGACGACATTATTTTGACAGCTTCATCTGATGATCTCCGTAGATCTATAATGGATCACCTTGGCACTGAGTTTGCAATGAAGGATCTGGGCTCCTTGAATTATTTTCTAGGCATCCGTGTAACTAAACACAAAGGCGGTTTGTTTCTATCACAGCGCAAATATGCCAAGGAAATTATTGAACGTGCTGGTATGGGTTCGTGTAAACCGAGTTCGACTCCAGTAGACACTAAGTCGAAGGTCAGTGCTACAACGGGGGGTCCATATGCGAATCCAACAAAGTATCGCAGCCTTGCTGGTGCCCTGCAATATCTCACGTTTACTAGGCCGGATATCTCGTATGCAGTTCAACAGATTTGCCTGCACATGCATGACCCTAGAGACGCACATATGAATGCTCTCAAACGTATCATACGCTATGTTCAAGGTACTCTCCATCTTGGCTTACACCTTTATCCTTCCGCGATTGCAAATATAGTCTCTTATACTGATGCAGATTGGGGAGGGTGTCCTGATACGAGACGATCCACATCGGAATACTGTGTTTATTTGGGTGACAATCTGATCTCGTTGTCGTCCAAACGTCAACCTACTTTATCTCGATCCAGTACCGAGGCTGAGTATAGAGGGGTGGCTAATGTTGTTTCAGAGTCCAGTTGGATTCGGAATCTACTACTCGAACTACATTGTCCTGTTCGGAAAGCTACAATGGTGTATTGCGACAATATCAGTGCCATTTATCTTTCCGGGAATCCTGTTCAACACCAGCGCACTAAACACATTGAAATGGATATTCATTTTGTCAGAGAAAAAGTTGCACGAGGTGAAGTACGAGTTCGACATGTGCCTTCACGTTATCAGATTGCAAATATTTTCACTAAAGGGTTGCCCCTTATTTTATTTGCGGACTTCCGGAACAGTCTCAATGTTCGTCATCCTCCCGTTTCGACTGCGGGGGTGTGATAGACCTTAGAATATTATAGGATTTGAAATATTTGTATATATCTTGTATTAGCTAAATATAGCATGAGATACCTAAATTATAGCCTTACCATTAATAGCCTAGATTATAGCCTAAATTAATAGTGATTATTGATTGTATATATATGGTGAATGATGCAATAAGAAGGTCACGAAATTATATTCTTACAGACCTCAACAATGATGTTTATCAATAATGGCATTTATTTGTGACACATCACTCGACGCTTTTTGAACCGCTTCTTGAGATTGTGTCGCTTTTGCAATGACAGAAAAAGCAACTACAATTAACAAAAAAGTGTCACTATCTTCTTCGTGTTTATCATACTTGTGTGATTCACTTTTTGACACTTAGTGTTTCTTAATTTTTTTGTGTGTGTTGGATGATGGTTTATGGTGCAGATTAAGAGAATGAGACTCCTTTTATATTTACGTTATATTTATTTATTATATTAATGGGAAAAAAATCTTTATTTTTGATAACTTCCATTTTGGTAACTACCTTATAATCGGTAACTTTTAATTTTTATAGCAAAAAATTATCACGCATTGATTTTATTTTCATGTATTTATATGGAAAGAAATAATATAATGATTTGTTGGTATGAAATCAATTTTTATTTTTATTTTTAGAATTGAAATCAATTAGCCTTATTGATTCTTTTCCAATCCTTCATTTAATTAAATAATTTGATTGTGATTCACTTCGTTATTATCATGTCTCTATTTACTACTTATTTTATTTGCAACATTGACTCATTGAGTTTTATCCTTAATATTTTTTATATTAGGAATTTGGGGAAAGAAAATTAGACATTGCAAATGCAATAAATAAGGAATAATTTGATTATATAATGGTGTAATAAATGCATTAAAGTGCAATTAATTTGATTCTATAAGATTAATTTCTAAGATTCCTTTTAGCAAAAGTTTTTACCATATAAAAAATACTATTAAGTTAAAACTGAGAATCAGATTTAGTCTATTAAAAAAAGATATAACTTTTTTGAAAAGGTTATGAGTTTGATTTTCAACCGACCCTTACCTCTTTTCTCATCCTACATGCAATCCAAAACAAGTGTCGACTTTAATTACCTTGTGTTGTATATATAAACTATCATTGCTAAAAAAATAATTTCTTTTTTCCATTTGTTTTTTACATTTCCTTCTTGACAAATCTCAATTCAAACTTAAAAGTCAAACAATTTCAAATGTGAATTTCCAAAAATTGTAAAAACTAATATTTGAAAAACTAAAACAAATCTATCAAATCCAAACATATATATTTTAAAACTTTATTGTCATGTTTAACGTTAAAGTTCAAAAATTCTATTTGAGAAGAACGTGTGAAAACGTGACGAAGGAAGTAATAAGCCAACTAGTATTCAGATTTCTATAACAAAGCTGATGATAGAGCATAAAGGTCTGTTCTCATTATCTCATTACACTAATTTGACCTGCTAAATAGTGTACATCGCATCAAAAAATGTCTCAAATTCCAGTTTCATAAGATCTAATAAAGACCAACAAATACAGGAATCATTTTTTAAGTACAGAGATTTCCAATGCATTACTATCCTTTCGGTTTCTCCATTCTGAGTACTCGGTTCATTGGAGTGATCTTGGCTATACTATACATTTAACACTTAATAGTACAGTACACACTAGTAGCCTAAAACTGACCATAATTCGCTTTGGAGTAATGCTAATTCTGGAGCGTGCAGGCTAAGCCAGTGACACATAATTCGCTAGTTAGTTCGCCTTTTGAATTCGCAATTCACTAAAAACATTTAAAAATAGCCTAAAACCGACCATAATTCGCTTTTTTCGATTCGCAATTTGCAAGGCAATTAGCGAATCATGTGACATTGGGCTAAGCAAATTGAAACTTCATGAGAAGTCTAACAGAAGGGAGTTTTTCACCCTTCCTATCGAAAAGTCTAATCGATCTAATCCCAGTCTTAAGTTCCGATATAGGCAAACATGCTTGTCCTCCGAAATCATCCTTCTCCGACATGTCATATTCTCTTACTTCGATTTGAAGTAATGCTAATTCTGGAACTGTTAATGCAAACTTGAACTCTTGATCCCATACAGGAGTCCATTCATCTTCCATTATTTTAGTTTTTACCTTGGCTATATCAGCTGGAACTCCTAGTATGCGTAGCTGGCCATATTAGAAGAGAAAACAATGAAATCAATTTAGCTTGGAAAATGAATGCTTCATTGCACAAACTACATAATTGCGAGGATATAAGATATCTCTGGCTCCAACCATGTTAAAGGAACAGAAAACACTTATTGACCCGAGCGATAAACTAGCAATTAATAATTAATATATGAAAGAATAATTTGAGAATTACAACCCTAAAGTTCAACACTTTTGCGAATTACAGTCTTATTGTTTATTTTTTGAGAATTGCACTCACCAAAGGATCAAAGTCTACATCTTTCAGGCCAAATTATAGAATCCCGATTATTTTGGTGGTCGGAATTTTAGGTTAAGTGGTTGAAATTCTGTGATTGGCCTGAAAGCAGTAGACTTTAATACTTTGATGGTTGTAATTCGCAAAAAATAAACATTAAGGCTGTAATTCACAAAAGACCAAAACTTTAAGGTTGTAATTCGCAAATTATTCTAATTGAAATATATTTGGTATTGGTGAGTTGGATCTCACTATTTCTTGAAATCTATAAGTAGTGGGTAATTTATCCAATGGGTAAATATAGCCAAACTCCGAAGGAACAATTCAACTTAAAGCTTAAGCTGATGGTTGGAGCCGTAATATATGAACAGTCTCATGACCTAAAATGATAGAACAAATGACACTTAAAAAATCTGAACTTGGGTGTAAAACTAACCTTCACATAAAAGTCTGGTGGAGAAAAAGTGTCAAAGTGAGTTTTGCTAAAATCCATGCGCCATCCATCACCCATATACACCCTAACCTGCAAGGTATATCAAAGTGTCACAAAGAAGAGCAGTAGTAGCACGGGTGATTATGGGCATGTGTGAGGTGCTCGATCATACCGAGCCCTAAAATTAATAGGCCTTCAATATAAACAAAACTTATTGAGTTTTTGATCCGCCCCCGAGCCGTCGCTTGGCTAGAACATAAAATGAGCATTGATCAACTGACCTTCAAGATTTTCTTCACTTCTGATTGTGCTTTTGGATCAAAGACCTCCCCGTTTGGACCTTGTTTCATCAGAAAATCAGGTTTTTTGACATAACCACAACCACCATTTAATCGAAACATTCCGCTCATTAACCAAAGAGATTTACCATATCCCTACATTTGACAAGAAAGAGCATATTGCCTTAGTTTCATAGGCTAAAATATTGAAAATCAACAATATAATCTTCATATTCATATCAATGATTTAAGAGTTGAGACATGAAGAGCAACAACAAACTACAGATCAAAGCATCAAATCAGAAATAGAATGAATGAGAGTATGGAACCATTAGCTTAAGCAGGTGGTTTTAGCCCTCTCCGCGAGACCCTATTGAGCTAAAAGTATGGATGCAGCATACGCCCTCCTCAATTCCTCATACCTGGCGCTAAATAATTCTACTTGTAATGAGGAGTGGATGACATTCCAATCGGAAATCTTCTATCACGTTGATTTTTAATACTATTTCAAGGAAACAACTCGATCAAAAGCTTAAGCTGATGGTTGTAGCTTCACAATAACATGCAATTACCTAGTGCCATTGGGCTTCCACGGTCCCACCTATGGGGGATTTTCGGGGGATTTTTGGGGGTTGGATGTACGCAATCCTACCCCATGCTAGTGATAACAATAAGGTTGTTTTCGATTGACCTTTAGTTAGTTTGGTAGTAAACATCATCAGCAACTCACAATAACAAGTCATTTTGATATAATCCATCATATTCCAAAACTAAAGAACTATGAATCTTCGGCCTCAACAAATCTAGATTGAAAAGTTGCCGAATAAAATCACACACAATACATAGAAAGATTCAACATACCTGCATATTAAAAGCAACCATTTGAGCCCCATGCATCCACCCAACCAATGGCTCGTAGTTTGAAGATCGAATACGCGTTCCCTTAGGATAAATCCTAAGAAAGTTTCGTTGTGTAAAGCTGCATTCAGCAAGAACAGCAATCAGACACTGAAAGGAGAAGATCAGCGGAAATTGCTGCGTAAGAGAGCCGCGTACACCAAGCCAAAAACAACTCACCGAACAACATCAGGTCCATAGTTTGAAGCTGCCCTTTCAAGTGCTTGTTCACTCAAACTAAGACGTCTGACTTTATCCAAACCGGTTCTAAGTGCTTGTCTCAAGCCATTCTTTGGTTTCCCCGCGTGAATAGCAATCAGACGCTTATACTGTGGTGCAATTGATTGATCAGGTTTACCGTTTGCTGCAACATCACTATCATCATCATCTGGATCGCTTTCACTGTCGCCTGTTGCCTCGTTGGGCTGTGCATCATCCCCGGATGAGCCTGGTGAGGCGCTCCCTTTGTCTTTGGCTTGTTTTTCCTCGAGGTATTCTTTTGGCGGTTTGGTGGACAGGATGATTCTAAACTTCAATTCTTCGGGTGAAGGAAATTGTTCCAAGTGCTTAGACTCGGGACAGAATAACATCTCCCCAAATACTTCAGTTACCATCTAGGATCAAAAGCTAATACATCACATGAGGAAAAAAATGCAAGAATCATCGATTTCTACATGAATAATATGTGAATTACAACCTTAAAGTTTTAAACTTTTGCGAATTACAGTCTTAATGTTTATTTTTTGCAAATTACAACCACCAAAGCGTCAAAGTCTATAGCGTTCAGACCAAATCACAGAACTCCGATCACTTAACCTAAAATTCAGACCTCTAAAATGGAGGGATTCTGTGATACGCCAGAACGCTGTAGACTTTGATACTTTGGTGCGTGGTTGTAATTTGCAAAAGTGCTAAATTTTAAGGCTGTAATTCACAAATTATTCTTTCTACATCATCATATTTAGTATATCCCGCTCATAAAAGCTAGGATCTTGGTCTAGAGAGGGTGAGATGACGGCAGACCATACCCATATCAAAAGAGATGAGGAAGTTGCGGCCAGTGAGACAATACCCTTATCAAAAAATGCATAAATCATCGATTTCATGTAGAGAAAAACGAAAAGTTTGGTAAACTACCTTTGCAACTTTAGCTTGGAGGTCGGGCGTAAGATGGTCTTCCAAAGTTATGATCACGGGATATGAAGATGCAGCAAAAGCATGTTCTTTTATCGACTTCAAACATTTGATGAGCGGCACTGGAGTTGTTAAGGTCCTAGAAACAAAAGACGACATTAGAAAACTAAAAAGGTTCGAGGAAATACAAGTTACACACAACACAAAAGAGCATATTCAGGACAAGACAGATACGAGAAAACACCTTCCATGAAGAACATTAACATCATCCTTAGCGGAATTAGGCCATATATCAAGTTCAATCACCCTAACTCCTCTCTGCAGTGCCTTAATTATCGGTACATCACTGCAATCACTGCTGAGCTGATTTCCGGTTAAGTACGAATTATGACCTGTAAATATGAAATAATGTTGCATAGGAGCAGTCATATCTTGGTGCACCTGTGAATAACATATGTAGTATGTCAAGAACAGAAGTTACACATTCCCCACATGAAATAATCACAAGATTTTGTCAACTAAGAAAAACAAAATGATTGAGCCTTTTTAAATTAAATGAAAGTTTTGCACGCAGTAATAGTACAAAGGAAGTCTTAAGTAATATTGTCAAGGAACCAACTCAACTTAACCAGAAGTTACAATTCATTTTGAACCAAAACTACGGAAATTTCCATTGAGTTTGACAATTATTGCACAAATTATTGTATTCTCCTATACTTCCATGGTTTACTTTCAAGCAACGATCTCAAATTATCGAGACAATTTGAAAGGGAGTGTTCTCACATACACAAAAAACACCATTTCTACCACAAGTGTCCCCTCAACCATCTTTTGCAAGGGAATTCCAAAATAGTCTCAAAAACTTCAAAAGAATCAAACCAACCCAAGTCAAGAAGAATCTTTCATACCTTGAGTCCATTTTCCTCCAAAAATTCAATTATAGATATTTGTACATAAGTCAACACTACCAATCAAGCATTTAAATCACAAAACTAATGTCGTTTCCCACACTAGTACCATTTTACACAACAATAACCTTCTTCAATAATGTATTTCCACTCTAATCCCTAAAACCACCCAAATTTAGCAATTCTATCACAAAACTAGTATAAACACCACAACAGGACACTTTTATTTCCTTGAGAAAAAAGGTCCTTTCTAACAAATGGGGCAAAGTCTAAGTGATAGACGGAGTAGCACTGATTGGCAATAAAATGGGTACTCCACCCAAAAGAAAATTACATTGTTGATAACATTTATGATTTATAAATCAATTACTTATAAGATAGCAGATTGAATTTATTGGTTGTTGATCATGTAACTTGTTTTGCTAATGTTCTTTTTCTGCAGGTAGGTTTATCTTGAGGGAACAATGTCATTCATATTTGTCTTAATATTGGGCTTTTACTTTTTGGGGTAAATTGACTACATTCTTCTAGTCCTTTCTTTAAGGGGAGTATAGGTATGAATTTTTCGTCACCTTTTCTCACCCAGACCCTATTTTCGAGCGGGATATTAGGTTGATGATGATGATTATGTATCTTGTGAGCAACTAACAAATCAATAACAGTAACCCTTATTAATTCATGTCTTAAAAAACTACTAACCCATTCACTTCTCCTCTTGAAAAATCCAATCAACATATTCAAATCCATCCATTCCATTCCCTCACCTTAACGCCATCAATAGCTCCCATCTACGCAAGGTTTAGGATCAGACAAACGCACCCTTACCCTTATAGCGATTATTTACAAAATCCAAAATTCAAAGCTCATAATACCAACATAATGTTGATTCAATACATTTATAAATATCATCATTCATGCCCATTAAAATTAAAGATAAAATTACTAAAAAAACAACAAAAAAAAATCAATTCAATAAAATGATCAATAAAACAGTAAATAAAATCAAAAAACTACCTGGGTATTAAGAGGAGAATTGAGATCATCAGAAAATAGAAAAAAGAAGAAATCTTCAAGACTCAACTGATGTTTTGTAAATTTGGTCAAATGTCTTCGACGACGAAGAATCTCATTAAGAAGACAATTAGATTCATCTTCCGTTAAATCTTCTCCTTGAAACTCAATCATAAAACGACGTAGTTGCGATTGATTCATATGGGCATTTTTCTCAGAATAAATTGTAAATGCTTCTACAACATCAAATGGTGGTCGTGTATCATTGATCTTAAACTTTCTATTAAAACACATAAACATTTTGTAATTATGATGAGTACTACTACTCCCAGCCATTTTTATGAAATACCCAATTGATTTTTGATATTTTCTAGCCAAAAAAATGATTGATTTGATCAAAAATTGGATTTTGATTGGGAAAGGGTAATGGGTTTTGAGAGTTGAGAAATGGGGATGATTTTGATTTTTGATTTGAATGTTTTTGAGCAAGAAATGGATGAGTATTTATATTTTTAATTTAATGTAGATAATAAAGTTGGTTTCTTTATCCGAATAAGAAAATATTACATGAATATAATTGGAGAATGGTTGGATTTTTTAATGTTTGAATGAATTGAATATACATTTTATTTGGGAATGGTGGAAGATTTAATAACTTTAAGAATCTTGTCTGTATTATCAACCATGTTGTTGACCGTTAAGATAAACCGTTGTTAACTGTTTACACAGCTTCGCCGCGTTTTCCCGCCGTGTGGGTTGGATGAGAATCTTATGTAAATTCAACGTCTTCTTAAGTAAATGGTCGTGCAAAGGTTAGAGAAGAGTCAATGAAAATTGAACCAAAAATTTTATCTAAAAATGTGGTATATATTTTATATGAGACAAATTTGATTCTTTCTAATTTAGATTTTTAACACCAACTATACACGTAATACTCCTTCAAATTTAATTTAGTGGTCCTATTTGATTTGGGCACAAATATTAAGAAAATGAGGGGACCACCTAAAATAGTAAACTCATGTGTAATATTGGGTGTTTTTAATATTAAGAATCGGAGGAGACCACCTAAAATAGTAGACCCTTGTGCAATATTGGGCATTTTTAATATTAAAAAATAACGGGACCACCTATAAATTTGAGGGAGTATAATACTTGTCTATGGGGTATGGAAAAAAATAAGTGATTAAATAAACTAGATGGATATAAGTTAATAAAATAAGTTGAGTGTGTATTTTAGAATTACTATTAATCTATAAGTTGAAATATAGTCAAGTGAAATCTTATTTGATTCGTTTCAATGTAAATTATATTAATATTAACTTTTTATAGTTTTTAATAGAATTTGTGAAGAAAGACAAAATTCATACTCGTTATCCATACTGCCATTGAAATGTAATATGAAGGAGATACAGAGAAGGGAGTGTGAATATTTCTATTACATAATCATTGTATATCTGTTTATTTATCTATATCTATATGAAGAAGGCTAACTATTATATATATATACGCTTTGTTGGAATAAAAGGAGGTGTCTGAGCTGGTAGCTTAGTAACCGAATTGTAACAAACGTCAACCAGCTTGTGGTGGAATTGTTGAGCTGGATGTATCATCCCCAATACCCCCCCTCAAGCTAGGGATGGTAGTTTGAACGAGACCTCGCTTGGTCATCAAGTACTGTAGTTGTGCTGCAGATAAATTCTTAGTGAATGCATTTGCTAACTGTTGAGCAGTGGGAAGATATTGCAACTGTAACAGACCATCTAGGACCTTTTCTCGAGTGAAATGAGCATCTAATTCAATGTGTTTTGTACGCTCATGGTGCACAGGATTCTTTCCAATGCTAATAGCTGATTGATTATCACAGTATATAGTGACTGGTTTTAAATTTGATACTCCAATCTCGTCTAGTAAGCGTACCAAGTAATTTCAGAAGCAACAACAGCCATATCACGATATTCTGCTTCTGTGGAAGACTTGGATATAGTGGACTGTTTCTTGCTGTTCCATGAAACTGGTGAGCCACCAAACAAAACAAGGTACCCAGTTATGGACCTTCTCGTTATGGGACAAGTAGCCCAATCTGAATCTGAATATCCAATAAGAGAAATGCGTTCACCAGCCTTTAATAGAATGCCTTGGCCAATGGAACCAGCAACATATCTCAGAGTATGGTGTAGGGCTTGCATATGAGGAACCTTGGGATCTTGCATGAATTGACTCAAGGTCTGAACAGCAAAAGTAAGATCAGGCCTGCTGTGAGTAAGAAAGTTTAACTTTCCAACTAATGATCTGTAGAAAGCTGGATCAAAATAAGGGTCTCCTACATCTGGATGTAATTTGAAAGATGTGGGGAGTGGAGTGGTGGCTCTTTTGGATAGATCAAGACCACTGAATTGTAGCAATTTCTTTGTGAATTTGTGTTGCGTCAAGATTATACCAGCAGAAGTCTTACATATCTCCATGCCTAAGAAGAAATGAAGAGCACCCAAATCTTTAATGCTGAAGGTTGTGTGTAAATGATGCTTTAAAGCCAGAATTATAGGTGTGTGATTCCCTGTAAGAATGATGTCATCCACATAAACAGCAACCAAAGTCAACTGATCACCTTCTCTTTTGATGAATAAAGAGTAATCATTTTGGATTGAACAAATCCTTGAGTTTGTAGCTTCTTAACCAATTTAGAGAACCATTGTCTTGAAGCTTGTTTTAACCCATAGAGGGACTTTTTCAACTTGCAAACATAGCCATTTGGATTTGGAACTCCTTCAGGCATCTTCATGTAGACCTCCTCATGTAGGTCTCCATGAAGAAAAGCGTTGTTTACATCTAATTGATGTAAATCTCAGTCCTTTTGTGCTGCTAATGCTAGTAAACATCTGATGGTAGGCATTTTAATGACAGGCAGAAGGTTTCTTCAAAGTCAACACCATATTTTTGTGTAAACCCCTTTGCCACTAGCCTAGCTTTAAACCTTTCTATACTTCCATCAGATTTGAGCTTGAGTTTATATACCCATTTGCAACCAATGGGTTTCTTGTGTGCTGGTAAGGGTACAACATCCCAAGTCTCACTATCTGTCAAAGCCTTTAGTTCCTACTCCATTGCTTTGACCCAATTTTGATCAGAAGCTGCCTCCAAAAAAGATGTAGGCTCTGGAATCTGTGAACTATGAGCTAACAAGGCTTGATGTTTCTGAGGTAAGCTAGAATATTCAACTGCATTGCATTTGAAGTTGGAAGAAGATATGGTTGGGCAGAGATAGTCACTGAGATATGAAGGAGGTTTATGGATTTTGGTAGATTGATTAATCTCGAAAGATGAAATGGTAGAAAGAATAGGTATTTCAGGAGAGTCATGAACAGATCAGGAGATGGAGAAGGTTGATTATTGTCTGGAGAAGTACCAAGGTTTTGAAAAATGTCTGGTTCATCATTTGGTATGCCAGATGGATGAGGAGTGGTATTAGGCAAGAAGATATCATGGAAGGGCATGAAGGCAAGTTCAGATGTTGAGGTATGGTGATGGAATGGAAAATGTTGCTCATGGAACACAACATCCCTGGAAATATGAATTTTGTTGGTGAGAAGATCAAGGACTTTGTAAGCCTTCTGATGTGGTGGATAACCAAGGAAGGCACATGGTCTGGCCCTTGCATCAAACTTGGTTCTGTTATTGGATAATGTGGAGGCAAAGCAAAGACAACCATAGCATTTGAGATGTTGTAAGAAAGGTTTCTGTCCTAATAACCTCTCATAAGGTAAACTTTAATTTATACTTTTGAGTGGCATTCTATTGATTATATGAGCAGCACATAACACAGATTCCCCTCAGAACCTAGATGGCAACTTAGCTTAAAAATGTAGTACTCTTGCAGTTTCTAGTAAATGCCTATGCTTTCTCTCAACTACTCCATTTTGCTGTGGAGTTTCTGGACAACTTGTCTGATGTATAATACCTTTAGCAAGTAAGAACAGCTTCATTTCACCCTCCTTAATTTCTCTAGCATTATCACTTCTTAAACACATAACAGCAGATGAAAATTGTGTTTCTACATAATGAATAGAATTCTTCAAAACTGAAATCACATCAGACTTATATTTGATCAATGTAATCCATACATGCCTAGTGTAATCATCCACAATTGTAACAAACTGATTAAAACCATTATGAGTCTTAATCTTGTAAGGGCCCCACAAATCGACATGTATCAACTGAAAGGGGTTCAAGCTCTTTATTGAACTACTTTCAAAAAATAACCTAGTCTATTTAGCAAGAGGACAAACCTTATAAATGATGTCTTCTGTTTTTAGTTGATGAGGGAAAAGAAACTTCACTTGATTAAAGGGAAGGTGACCAAGTCTGAGATGCCATAACTATGCTTTTGTGGTAGCATTCAAACATTTGCTTGAGATATGAGATTGAGCTGGTGGTTGAGACTCCTTGTAACAAAAAGAATCCTCAATGTGATAAAGACCACCTCTCAGCCTACCAAGAAGAAGTGCTGGCTCTCTCAACTTCTGAGCCTGAAGAAAACACTTGTCACCAGAAAAGGTGATTGTACAATCAAGATCGAAGACAACTTGTGTACAGATATGAGATTAAACTCAAAGTCTGGTACATGAAGAACATTAAGAAGCTTAAGTTTATCAGACAAATTCACAGTGCCAACATGTTTGACTGGTATTTTAGTACCATTAGGTATGGTGATAAAATTTTCATTACCATCAATAGGTTGCCATTCATCAAAAAAATTGAGATCTGAGCAAAAATGGTTTGTTGCACCACTATCCAGAATCCAGGAGGACTTCATACAAGACAACAGGCATATCTTACCTGCTAGATGAGCTTGAGCTGAGTGGAGAGTGTCAGACGAAGTAGACTGAGCGTGTGGTGATTCCTGCTTGTGCATGCATTGTAAGAGATATTTGTATTCTTCCATAGGAATGATGGCAGTTTTAGCATTGTCAGAAGGATCTTGTAAGTCAGGGGACTGTTGAGCTAGAGCAGCAACATTGTTGTTTTTGAAACCTTTAAAACCAGGGGGATAGCCATGTAATTCGAAACACCTTGAATTACTATGGCCAGGAATCTTGCAATGTGTACAGTAGTAAAAAGAACTTGGTCTCTTGTTGCCATATCTCTGTTGGTTGTCAGAATTGCCAGAATTATACCTTTGATTAGAACTAGAACTACCATTGAATTTCTATTGATTATTGCCATTAGAAGTTCTGTTGGCTGAATATGGCCTGAGAGAGAAAGACCTCTGAGCATTGAATGCCATATGATCAGTTGAAGATGCTGATTGATTTGTGATTTCTTTATGCTTCTCTTCTTGTGCAAGAAGTCTATAAGCATGAGAGGCAGGTGGAAGAGGCTGTTGCATCAGGATGCTGCTCCTGACATGAGTAAAGTGCTCATTGAATTTCATCAGAAATTGGATAAGTCTCTAATCTTGTTGAGCTCTAAAAATCTTCTGAGTGAGGTTACATGTGCACTTGTTACAGGTGCAAGTAGGTAGAGGAAATGCCAAGTTTAGTTCATCCCATAGGACTTTGAGCTTAGTGTAATACTTAGAAATGGACTGTGAACCTTGATGTAATTCATATAGTTGTTGTTCAAGGTCATATAATTGAGCTCTAGAGGTATAGCCAAACCTTTCTTCAAGATCAATCCAAATCTCATAAGCAGTTTTGAAATAAAGCACAGATTTGGCTATTTGTGTGTCTAAGGAATAAAGAAGCCAAGATATTATCAAATCATTACATTTAATCCAAGCAGCATGTTCAGATGTGTTAGGTTCAGGTGCAGGATAATCTCCATTAAGGAAGCCGAGTTTGTTTCTAGCAGATTGAGTAATAACAACAAAGCGCTTCCAATCAGTGAACCCATTACCAGCAAACTTGATAGAACTCAAAGGATTTGTGCTATTTTCAGATGGATGAATGTAGTATATGCTAGCTGGATTAGAATTGAGAGATAATTTTGTTGAGGTATTATCAGTCATGATGATAGAATTGAAGACAATATTCAAGAAAATCAAGAATTTAATGAAAAATAGATGAAAGTAGATGATCGAAATTAGGTGAATGAAAATCAAAGAAAATCAAACGAATGTGATTGATCAAGAAATGAAGGCAAAATATCAAACACATAGAGTGTAAATGAAATTGATTAAAGATTGCAAAGAGATGAGAAGAGATAAAAGAAGATTATACCACAGAAGATGGTGAAGAAATGAACAGATATTGCTGGACGAGATGAAGAACAAAAGCAAAGTTCAATGGCGAAAAATCAACAAGAAACCTCAAAGAAAAACAGCAAGAAACCGCTAAAATTTCATCAGAAAATGTCTGTGGATGTGTCTGAAAGGCGAGCAATAATCAGTAAGCTCTGATACCATGAAGAAATCCAGAATTCATACTCGTTATCCATACTGCCATTGAAATGTAATGTGAAGGAGATACAGAGAAGGGAGTGTGAATATTTCTATTACATAATCATTGTATATCTGTTTATTTATCTATATCTATATCAAGAAGGCTAACTATTATATATATATATACGCTTTGTTGGAATAAAAGGAGGTGTTTGAGCTGGCAACTTAGTAACCGAATTGTAACAAACTTCAATCAGCTTGTGGTGGAATTGTTGAGCTGAATGTATCATCCCTAATAATTTGAGATATTTAGAATTGAATATATATATATATATATGACAAACGTGTAAAAATTAAATAAAATAATAATAGTAATAATAAGAGGGACAATTATTTATCAAACATTTAAAAGGAATGTGTTGCTAAAATAGGATTAAGGCTTTACAAAAGCAAAACCATGAGTGGTCTAAAGCATCACAAATAAAGTGTTCATGTTAATAATGTACATAAAAAAATTACTATTTTTTTTATGTACCTTCGAATATTTATATAAATGTAATAATTCTCCTCACAACACATGTCACTTTTTAAGATTTGTCACTTCGGTACACAACAAACTCAAAATAACAAAGACAAAAAAGTGAAAATCATTTACTAAGCAAATAAAGGATTAAAGGTGTCTTATTGATTACAAAATTTGAACACAAATAAAAGTAGTTGAACCAAGAAATTTTATCACATCTGAAGTTATACTTAAAGTAGCTCACTAAAAGGCAACTAGCCAAGATATATAAAATTTTTTTGGTAAATAATTAATTAATGGTTGAACCTGTTAATTGACTTCAGTAATTTAAAGTATTGGTAAATAAGTGAATTATTTAACTATTGAATATGTGGGTAAATAAAATAGTTTTAGCTAATATAGAAATAATAGGTAATAATTTTTTAACTTTGACTTAAATATCATAAAATAAATACGTGCCAAAAGCCAAAAATAAAGTTTTTAAGAAAAACTAAACAAAAGTCATATACCAACAAATACTAGAAACAAAATGTTGAGCATAATTTGATGAATAAATGGCAAATAAAATTAGATCATACAAGTGTTGCAAAAGCAAAAGCTTTATCTTCAAGGTCTTGTTCTTGATTGCAACCTCAAACCCAAGATTTAATTGGAAATTAGGTGTATTTCCACTAATAAAATTAGATCTCAAGATCATGTCTTATCTTATTAGCCATAAATATTATATTTATCGATAAGATTTGAGTTCGATTCTTATTAACCCCTCTCTTAGAAGAAATTTGGTAAAAAAAAAAATTGTTCTAAGTCAATTGGACATATTAATAAAGATATTTATCAATGTTTATTGGCAATTAAGGCCAACTAGCCTTCCTAAGATATAACCTATCTATTCAACATCACATATGCAAATAAAAAAATATTTCAAATATTTTTTATTTTAGTCGGTTAAAACACCTCCTGTTCTTTGTAGGTTTATTACTGTCTCAAGATAGCTTACTATTGGATCTCTGGTGATTAAGTATGTAGATACTCAATTTAAAAATTACAACGCACAATAAAAAAATATAACGACGAGTTTTGAGAGTGAAGTTGATGAACAAATAAAAAGGTTATTATGTGAAAAAAATAATTTTCAATAAAATATAGTTATTGCTACTAAGTACTAATGCTATGATAGTTCATTCAATTGTCATTATTAATAAAGAAATTTTTAAACATTACCAAATATGAGAATTTCTAATAACTTTCTCTTTTCTTTATCCTATAATAAAAACCATATAATATAATAAAAAATCGCGTAATTGTGAATGATATCATTGTCATATGTAGATGTTAGAGGGAGACCATAACTTTGAAGTTTGAACTACCAAACAACTAAGTTTCCATTAATGTGCACTCCTTAATTAACTTATTCAACAAGCAACTACTCCTACTTTGGGCATCAATGACGAATTAGCTAGTAGTTAAGCTAGATTTTGAGCATTCTTAATTCCTACCAAAATTATTTTTAAACAAAATGAATTTTGATAGAAAAAGAGATTCAGTAAAAAAAAAGTTTTTATAGCTAAAAATAAGTTAAATTAATTAAAGTAAAGATAAATTATGTTATAGTATATAACATATTATGTGGCCTCAATCATCAGCTTAAGTGTTTGGTTGAGTTGATTTCTTGATATGGTATCAGAAGCCAGTGTGACAAGAGGTCACATGTTCGAATCTCAATCATCCTTCATTTAAAGTGGAATAACTAGCGCTAGGTATGAGGAGGGCCCGTGTCGCATCCACACTTCTAGCCCACAGAGCTCTCATATGAGGAGACGTATTAGAATATATAACATTTAATGGGGTCTAGACTATCAGCTTAAGCTTCTGTTAAATGTAAAATTAGTTTAAAAAAATTAGGATTTATTTGATTGTTGGTGCTAAATAATGAGACTAAACAGGAGTATTCAATGTAACTTAACTAGAAAAATCATTTGTCATGTTTTATTTTGTGTTATTACCACTTTAAAAGGTAATAATGAATAATTATTAAATTTACTGATGAGATTATTATTACTAGGAAAATGAAAGAACACATTTCATTAAAATTAATAGCTAAACTCATTCTCATTAGAAGTTAGTCCCTCCAATCTTTTATGTTCTTCCACTTTGGGTTTTTCACACATATTAAAAAAATAGAATTTTTAGTTGTAGTGAATATTATTTTAGTTAAATAGTAATTTGAAGTAATAATTGTATTGAAAGTATGAGAGAGAAAATAATTATACATAAAAGTATAACAAAAAAAACTGGTTTTATTAAAGTAATTAAAAAGGAGAGGAAACCTTACAATGAAGGGAAATTAACCAACTTTTCAAATTGAAAAAGTTTGGAGCTCTATTGTAATCCCTCCATACAAAAAATAGTAACTGCCATTAGAGGCCTTGCATTGGCCAAATTATACTTACATGGATTAACAACTAAATTTACTCTAATCAGAAATTACAATAAATAATCTGAAAAAAATGATTTTACAAATTCCAGATTAGCCTATAAAGACTGTTGTGAAAACAGTACACCAAAAATCAGTAAAACAGCCATACTTAACAGTCCACAAAGCCTTCAATTATCTTCATCATAGTAACCCAGCCAAAAAACCAGTGGCAACTTGATAACAGTAACCCAAATAAATCAGTGGCAACTTGATAAAAATAACAGTCCACAAACTCTTCAAAAACAGTTTCTGAAAAAAAAATCAATAACCCAAACAAATCAGTAGCCTTAACAGTTTCGGAAAAAAAAAATCAGTGCATCATTGCCCTTCAATGGCTTCAGGAAGTGAAGATGAGCAACAGGGGGCTTGGTACTTTGGATCAAATGCATATGATTTAGAGTCCAGTTCAGAATCAGAAGAAGAACCACAAAATATAGAAGAACAAGAACCACAGCAACAAGATCATCATAAGCCAAGGCTCAACAATGAGTTAAGGCATCTTATTTTCCAAGAAATGTTGTCACTAAAAGTTAGTGACTCACTTCCTCATGGTACATTCAAACGAATTGCTCAAAAATACAGTTATCATCATAGAACCATAAGAAATTTATGGAAACAAGCAATTCAAAACAAAGAAGCAAACAAGCAAACAAGCCATACGTTGTAGAATCGAACTATAAAAATTGCAGAAGAAAAAGAGTGGTGGTACCACCAAATATACTTGAGTCTAAACCAATGGGCGAATGTACTTGCATTAGAGATGTGGCAACATGTTTAGACTTGGCACCGTCAACGGTTCGAAGGTTAATATAAAGAGGCGAGATAAAAGCACATTCAAATCCATTACACCCCGCTTTAACCGATGCCAATAAAATAAGAAAGGTGGAGTGGATTTTGAGCCTTATCTAAGAAGACACCATTCAAAGACACCCAATATACAAAGCCATGTACGATTTTATTCACATTGACGAGAAGTGGTTTTATTTAACCAAGAAAACGCAAAGGGTTTATTTAGCACACAAAGAAAAAAGTCCCGTATAGGGCAGCAAAGTCATCAAAATTCATACCTAAGGCCATGTTCTTAGGGGCATGTGCAAGGCCTAAATGGAATCGATATGGCCAATGTACGTTTGATGGGAAAATTGAAATTTTGCCTTTCATCAATATGGTGGCAGCACAAAGAGACTCAAAAGATCGACCAAGGGGGTCAATAGAGATTAAACCGACCGAGTCAGTAACTCAAGAGGTGTACAGTTTATGCTTATACAACAACTCATTCCAGCTATACTAAGAAAATGGCCAAGTGAAGGTCCTTCCATTATTTTTATTCAACAAAATAATGCAAGGGTTATATCACAAATGATGATTCAATTTGGCAACAACACAATAGCCAAGGGGGTTTAACATTCATTCTCACACAACAACCTCCAAACAGTCCAGATTGTAATATTCTTGATTTGGGTTTCTTTAGGAGCATACAATCACTAATGCATAAAAAGATGCCCAAAAACATGACAAAATTAATCACAGCAGTTGAAGTGCGTTCGAAGAGTTACATTTAAAGACCTTAACTAATGTGTGGATCTCATTACAACACCATTTAAATGAGATCCCTAAAGGTTAAGGGGTGTAATGACTACATACAACCACACTTTGGGAAGAAAGTACAAGAAGACAATGGAAGGTTAAGGATTCAAGTTAGAATTCCAACACAACTGGTTAGAGAAGCTTTTGCTTTTCTCAACCCAAACAGAAAGCAGCAATAAACCCAAACAGAGAATGAGGGTGTTGCACAAAATTCACAAATCATTCAAGCATATGATAAAGTAATTGAAGAAACTCAATGATGATAAAAACCACAGCCCCTAAGTTTAATTTTTGTTTTGATCATCATTAAAAATATGACTTTAAATACTTAGGAGCAACAAAGTGTCAACCACAATCCATATTAATGATTAAAGTTCATGTTTTTGCTAAGTAACTTCATTATTTAACATTATTTCAGAACAAAAAAACCCTGATTCATCATAGAGGTTATGAATCCTCTCAGATTTTAGAATGTTCATCACCAAATGAAGCAACTAAACGTGAATACAAAATCAATTGATGTGTTTAGGTTAAACAAATGATACTCAACCAAGTAATTAAAGTTATTTTTTTAGAAATTAGAGGTCAAAAACCCTTTAAAAAGTTGACATCACAGGGGCGTATACAAAAATCAACATAAAAAAATTCCAGAACAACAACATAACCAATGAAAGCAAACAAAAACAAAATTTCAGAATACCAAAATAAATCAGGGGCATATATGAAACATCAACACACTTCAAAAAACATAAACAAAAGATCATTGTAAATCAGCAGCAGACATCAAAACGAAAACCAGAACATACTTACAACATCAGATACGTTTTTTAGGGTTTATTTTAGCCCTAAAAGCAATAACATCAGATACGTTTTTCAGGGTTTGTTTTAACCCTAAAAGCAATAACATCTTCAGGAGTGTCAGGGACAACCAAATCGACTTGTTCTTTTTTCACATTTGGTGAACTTGAAGGATTTAACTCAGATGGAGAGTCATACAACCATTCCACAACAGAAGGAGAAGAAGATGGAGATTCATGAAAAGTAGATGTAGCATCATCCTCAAGGGACTTGTGATATGCCTCAAGATCCTTTTTGGACCACCTTAAAATTTCATTTGAATATGAATGTGAAAAGGAACAAGAACAAATTCTCCATATTCACATAGACCATCATACAGATACGAAGGGATTGTAAAATGACTCTTAGATTCATGTTTTTTCATCTCAAATAAAATAAAGCTTCAACAAAAAACAAAGGCGAATGAAGGAACATGGAAACAGGAGGCGTGCAATCCCAAACTTTGTCAAAAATAACAAAACGAACCTCAAAATGTGGAGAATAAACCGATTTGTATTTTAATTCAGTTAAATTGAACTAAAAATGAACAAGAAACAGGGGGATGAGAGCTTTAAAAGCCATGGAAATGGTTTTCAGAGTAGAGAGAAAATAACATCTACAAGGAGGAGGAGGAGGAGGAATAACCAGGGATCGAAATGACGAACGCAACGCCCAAAAAACATTTTAAGAATCTAAAGATAAAACTGGGTAAAATAAGGGAAAAGACGGGGGGTGTAACACCCCGTAATTTATCGGGTTTAAGAAGATAATATAATAGAATAAAATAAATATGTATTATTAAATTATATTATTTTATCTTCTTAATTACAAGAAATAGAGTGAGTTAAATTTTAACGGTAACGAGTTTTATCGTGTACGATGATTATCGCGTGATGTTTTTTTTCTGTTTTAACAATAATATAATAATTACTTAGTTAATTAATTAATTGAAAAAAAATTAGGGGAATGTGAGAGGGTGGCCGGTTGTGGAGCATGGGAGGAGTCTTGTAACTCCTCTCATAATTGTGTATTATGGCACAATTATGATCATGGACTTAATTGCCTATTAATCCTTAAGCCCTTTTGATTCCATCACCATTATAAACTTTAAGTAAAACACAAAAAAAATTCAGAAATTTTTTCTCCCTTTTTGCTCTTTGGGTTTTGGCACATTCAAAAGAAAAAAAAATTCTTGTTGTTCCATCCAATCTTTTGATCAAAGGGTAAGTTTAATTGAATTGTTAATTATAGATTTTATATACAATATATTTTATGTATGATGATATCCTATGACTTATAGGAGGATTGAATATTTTTCTTTTATATATGAAAATTTTCTCTAATAATCCTTTAATAAACTATAATTTGTTAAAAAGATTAAGAAAAGGAACTTCATGATCAATATTCTTTAACAAAATTTATATTTGTTATAAGAATTAAGTATTTAAAGTTATATTGAAATTTAAAAAAATTTCTTATGGTCTATTTTCTCTAATAAAATTTCAAGTTGTTAGATGAAATTTAAATGGTATGAATTAAGTAATGTAGTCATCCAAGAGTTTAATAATCCTTTAGCAAAATTTGATTTGTTTGAAGGATTGTGTTATATTTATATATATGTGTCTTGATTTAAAAGGGTGAACTGGTTTTGTAATTCTCTACAAAATTTAATTTGTTAAGAGAATTAAGTATTTAATTTAATTATTATAATTTATGAAATTGTAAGTCTCTTGAAGGATTTTGTGAATGTGACCTTGCTAGAGTTATTTTGGTCATGAGATTTATAAAGGGTTGATAATATTTATATAAAATAATTATAATAAAATGAAATTAAAATATATATATATATATATATATATATATATATATATATATATATATATATATATATATATATATATATATGTATTCGGGCAGCAGCTGTTCTGTCTCGTTAAAGGTGCCGATCCGGAAACGTTAGTTGTGTTCCATTGTTATATGTACCGATGCGTTAAAAACTCGTTAAACGCTTAAAATAATTAAAAATAGTAATTGGATGTTAGAAATTATGAAATTTGGTACCCAAGGTAATTAACGCGTTCCGAACGCAATGGCGAAGTCGGATTTTTCATTTGAATTTTCTAAACTGTCCAAATCGATCATTTAAGTTTCTGGTTAAAGTTTACAAATTGGAACTATTAGGAATTTGATGAAAACATTTAAAATTATCAAATCCTAGTGATGTCTTAGCATTATGGAGTGGATTAAATGTGTAAACACGTTCTAATACGTGATTGTTTTGTGTGTGTGTGATATTTAGGACCTCGATTCATAAGAGGGCGAAATTTCTATCGTGGTTAAATATCATTTGGTTGCAGCGCTTAAAGGTACACGCTTAGACCATACTGTTTATGTGGTTGTGCAAGTAGTGTTGTTTCAATTCTAATCGAGGCATTGTAAATCACATAAGGATTAGACACCTCAAATAATTTGAAAGAAATTAATTTTGAAATTGAGAATTTATGTGTTTGTCACCCAGAGGGGTTAACGTTTGGTTGTATTATGTTACCAAAGGGTTTAACGTATTGGTTTGGATTATAATAATTATTGTTCCCATGGCAGTTTTGGATCATTACGGTCAACATGAAGGTATGCATACTTTAGCCTTTGACGACCCGAACAGGACGGGCAACGTCTTAGGTCGGTGGTTGCCTTGGGATTAGCTCTCCCAAGTGTATTCCTCCAAAAGATTTGGATTTATACTTGAACGACCCGAACAGGACGGGCAACGTTACAAGTTGGAATCATTTAATAATGAATGATTTATACTTGAACGACCCGAACAGGACGGGCAACGTTACAAGTTTGAATTATCTAATAATGAATGATTTATACTTGAACGACCCGAACAGGACGGGCAACGTTACAAGTTGGGATTAACTAATAATGAATGTATTAGAGCCTATGCATGCTAGGATAAACATATTGCTTGTATTCAACCTGATTGATATTTGTATGAAGTCTCTGACGTGTATTGGTTTGTTTCTTTGGAACCTACTGTGTGTTGTCATACGACAACTAGTAGGTTGATTGCAGGTGGGGTCTGGAGTGAGGTCTCGACTTAAAACCCGTAAACATCAAGACTATGCTTTTACCTTTTTGTATTGGATTATGAGTAGAAAGAAACTCTGTACTTATGTAACAGGAGATAGTGTAGATTTCTTTTCGCTTCCGCTTATTTCAATTAGTTTGTCTAGAGGCCCTTAGGCTCTCGAGTTGTACGTAAGAGCTTCCGCTGACTTATTTTCTTTCACGCTGGTACTGTTTTCTGTTTTAGCTATATTTTTTATCGACGGAACGTTGACGATCCTAGAGAAAAGTCTTCTCTAGAGTCCCAAGAGTGAACCGAAATTTGTATTTTCATATGGATTTCCGGGTCACTTAAACCAGACCGTTACAGAGGTGGTTTATAAGGGGTAAAATTGGGAATAAAACTTTCCAAATATAGAAAGTATTCTAAAGTGGAAAAACTTATGAAATTACCCGTTATAGTAAGGTGGAAAAACATAAAAAAACGGGGGGAGTATATATAAATGAGTAATACTATATGTAGTCCTAAAGACTATATATAAGCATAAATATAAAGCAATTATTGAATGAAACTCTTTTAAACAATAAAAATAAGTATTTTAATATCCAAATGTTAGTTTTAATATTCATAAATAAGCGTTAAATATTAATGATTAATTCATTTCTCACTCAAAATAAAATAAATCCCAAACAATAATTAAATGCTCTCAAAAACCGCAAATTTTCAAATGAAAAACTGATATTAATAATCCAGTATTTCATCTATCCGCTGTAAATAAATTCATCTTTGAATTATTCTTTAACATTTTATTTATCCTTAGTTTGTTATCAGCAAAGCTTTTACTTTATAATAATTCAACCTTTGCATTTAGTTTGCTATCAGTATTTCGTATTAGTATGCTAACAACAAACTAAAAACAAAAATTAATTTATTACTAAAAAATAATTCAAACTTGAAATATTTACACCATATAGTTTCAATTTTTCACTTTTAAATAATCTTAAAAAATATTTAATAATATAACTTACAATTTTAAGATGATTAATTATAATTTATAACTTCAACATTATCCATGATTGATAAGGCAGGACCGCAGCAAAAGAGGAAATTGAAATTACCTGCACTACGATGGCTTCTTGCTCTCTTCGGATTCTTAATTCTTTTTCCGGTATTGGATTTTCCGCCTTTTTTCATAGCTTTCTTACGGATAATTTCGTTTTAAATTTTTTTATTTTTAGTTTTTTTGGTTGTGATTCATGGTGCATTAACGAAATGCATTAAACATTTTTCTAATTTTTCTTTTTCAAAAAAGAATTTGATCTTGAATGTGTTATGTGTTAGTTTTTGCTGTTAAATTTGTCCAATCAATTGCGTTTTATATTAGGTAGTGGAAAATTTCCCAAATCCCAAACCCTAGTGAGCGTTAGAATTTTTTACATGAAGAGAATTAGATGAAAAAAATGAATCAAATGAAGAAATTTTTATTGTTTGCAATGTTAATTTCCACTGTATAGTTTTCATTTTTCAGATTATACCAATGTTAGCTTTCTTGGGCAAATTGCAGACCATTTAAGTGATTCTGGGTCATCTTAAGTGGACAAAGTCATTGATCTACATGTGATATGAGGGAAGTATTGATTGTGGTATCTAATATCATAATGATAGCAAATTTGAAGTTGGTGGATATTATGATGTTGATTATGCTGGAGATCATGATACACGTCGGTCAACTAGTGATTATGTGTTCAAACTGGGTTCTGGCCAGTGTCATTGTGAAGTACGGAAGCAGTATCGAGCATTGGCGATGACAACATAAGAATGTCTATGGCTCACCTAATTATTGAAGGATTTGCATCAACCACTGGACTATGGTGTCAATTTAAATTGTGATAATCAGTCAGCTATACAACTAGGTAAAAATTCCGTGTTTCATGCTAGGACAAAGCATGTGGAGGTACAATATTACTTTGTTCGAGAGAAGGTGAATCCAACTTGAGTAGGTGACGACTGATAACCAAGTTGCGGACATTTTCACGATGGGTCTTGGGGGACTGAAGTTTCTTAAACAGCTTGGTATGACATCAAGACATACTCTAAGAGAGAGTTCTCATATGCTGAGGGGGAGTGTTAAAAGGCTATTGTGTGCTGTACTGTGTTGTACCTAATTGCCTATGCCAACATTTTCCTGACCTTCAAACCAAGGAAAACGGCTGGGGCAGGTAATGACCTCAGCTGTTGGAAAATAACCCACATGATCTCACATCGATATATTAGAGAGAGGTTGACTAACATATAAACTTGATGAGCTACTTTTCTTATTACCAATTGGTTTTAGGATGGAATCTCGTCGAATTTATTTGCAGCCAACTCTCCACTTACACGGGTCTAGTTTACAAGCCCAAGTTTATCATCGGCAAACCATATGAAACTCATATCAGATGGCACGCTGGCACAGATCACTGCTAACAATGAGACTGATGATTTCATGAGGCTTATGTTCAGAGTCTGTTGCGTTTGATAAGGAGGGAATACAATAGTTTTCGCAAGCTTTGATCCATTGCTTCATCTGAACTTTGATTGATTTCATTCGTGTATTTGACATTGAAGGTTGGGTGGGCGACATGTTGTGTTTGGTGAAGTATTATCAGGAATCGACATCGTCTACAAGATTGAGGCCCAAGGCACGAACAAAGGGATACCAAAAGCAAAGTTGTCATAGCAAACTCAGGGGAAATAACTCCATCATGACTTTAGAAGAAGGCATTGCACATCTTCCATCCTACCCTGTACCCATTGCGCCTCAACACCTATGGTATACTCCTCAGTTTTCTTGAGTTTGCTACTGAAAGTTTCTTGAGTTTACTACTGAAACTGACATGTGGTAAGCGGAAATATGACTTTCTGTAACAAATTCAAATTCAAAGGGATGGCGGGAGTAAGTTATGCATGAGAATTTTATTTCTTTGACTTAACCTATAAAAGAATCTTGTAAAATGTCGACATTACCTGCTGTAGTCCTGGCATGATTCGCCCACTTTCTATTTCAACTTCTATTGCACTACTGTACTGCAGATCATGAAATGACATAGTAATTGTCTGACTATACATGGAATCATTCATGATTCACAATATTTCATTATCTCAATGTTATTAATGTAGGGTTGAGGTCGGATGTATGCAATATTACATTGCATTCATGATGATTCTTCCAAATAATTAGAAAGCAGATTCTGCAATTGTTTATGACTTTGTTTTGTAACTTCAGTTTCGTAGGGTTTGTTGAGTGATTTTTGGCTTTCAACTTGTTTGTTAATCTTACACTATAAAATTTATTTGGTTAAGCACTTATTTTTCTTCAAATATCTCCAATTCTCATCGTCATGAGTCATGTCCTTCTAAGCAAACAAAAAAATATTTTATACAAACACCCCCTCATTAGAATTTATTAGATTTCAAATTCCATTTAATTTTGAGCCATTTAACATTGAGATAATGAACATATTGTTAATACATATACCCCTATTAGCCTTCATAACAATAATATAAATTCATGTTCCTAGTTTTGGTAATTTTAATTTTTCTATTCATTAGTTTTTCATTGATATATATATATATATCATTTCTTTCCTCTGTATTGTAGACTTTTCAATTTCTTCAATTCAATATTTTCTGTTCTTCTTCTTTCTTCATCTTTGTTCAAATTCCAAATGGGTTACAATTCAATCTTCAACATGGTATCAGACGCCTTCCATTCTTCTTCAATCTCGTTGGTAATCATTCTTCACTGATTTTTTTTTTTTTTTTTTTCTTTTCTTCTTCTTCGTTTCTCCATTTTTTTTTATCTTCATCCTGTTTTTCTTCTTGAGACTTCTTTCATTATTCATCATGTCTGCAACCCTAAATAATTCCAGCAACAAAATTCTTGACCCTATTCAAGATCCTGTTTCACCTTATTATCTTCATCCGAGTGATTCTCAGCTATTATTGGTTCCGATCCCCTTCAATGGCACTGGATTTAATGATTGGAAACGTTCCGTTACTATTACTCTTTCTTCCAAGAATAAACTTGCCTTCATTAATGGTCAGATTCCACAACCTAATTCTACAGATCCTACTTTCAAATCCTGGGAAAGAATCAATAGTACAATCATTTCTTGGTTTATGAAAGTTCTTGACCCCCAAATTGCTCGAAGCGTTTTGTATTTCCCAACTGCACAAGCAATTTGGCAAAATCTTGAAGAACGATTTGGAATCACTTCTGGAACACAGATCTACTCTCTTACTCAACAAATTTTTGCAATTGACCAAGGTTCTGATTGTATCTCTACTTATTACACCAAGATTAAAAGGTTATGGGATGAATTCGATGCTTCACATCCTCTACCTACCTGTAATTGTACCAATTGTACTTGTGGAATCAACAACAAGTTAATCCAGATGCGCGAAGAACAAAGATTAATCCTTTTCCTTATGAAACTTAACCCTGCCTATAAAACTATTCGAGGTAATATACTCATGCAACAACCCCTTCCCAGTATCTCATCTGCCTATCGATTAATCATGCAAGAAGAGAAACACTCTGATTTAGCCTCCCATCCAACCTCTACTATTGATGAAGATATAGGCTTTGCTGCTGTTCACAAACAGAAACTCTACAATAATCATACCCATCATGTTTCCCCATCTCCTAATATTTCCTATAAACCTCCTCCTTTTGGCACTACCAACACTACTACCAGAAGATCCAACCTATTTTGTAATTACTGTAAGAAACAAGGACATACAAAAGACAATTGTTACAAATTGCATGGGTTCCCACCTAATTTTACAAGAAATAATTGGAACGATAAGAAGATTGCTGCAATGGTCCAAAATGACACCTGCATCACCAATAGCACTGCTTCTCCCAAACTCACAGTTGACCAGTACAACCAAATTCTTTCTCTTCTTGCTCAACATGACTCTCACAATACTTCAACAAAGGAGGCTACTAATGAAGATGACACCTCTCTTTTAGCTGGTAAATCATGTTTTCTTTCAATGACTAAATCTACTTGGATTATTGATAGTGGTGCTACAAACCACATGTGTTGTGATCTTTCTTTGTTTACTTCTTACACTATTGTTCCTGCTAGCACTACTAATCACATCACCATCCCAAATGGCACTCTTATAAACATAGCTCACAAAGGGACTGTTGTTTTAGGACCTGACCTCATTCTTTATAATGTTCTTCATGTTCCTGATTTTCATTTCAATCTCATTTCTGTTACCAAGCTTTGTAGTGATATGCATTGTTCCCTTATTTTTTCCAACAATTTTTGTTCTGTTCAGGGCCCTTCTCTGAGCAGGCCAATCTTGCTTGGTAATCTTGTTCAAGGCCTCTACCATCTTGTTGCCCAATTTCCTGAATCAATTCAACAATCTCCTAATGATTCTTCCACTTCTATATGCTGCGCTGCTTCAGACATTGAACACACCAAGTTATGGCATCTCAGACTTGGTCATGCTCCATTTCCTGTAATCAAACACATTTTTCCTTCTTTAAATGTCTCTGATTGCATAAATAAATGCCTTTGTAAGATTTGTCCATCAGCAAGACAAACTAGATTTCCCTTTCCCACTAGTTCAATCAAAACTAATAAAGCATTTCAATTACTACACATGGATGTATGGGGACCTTATAAACACTCTACCTATAACAAATGTAATTCATTTCTTACTATTGTTGATGACTTCACAAGGACTACTTGGATTTTTCTATTGAAAAACAGATCCCAAGTTCCTATTATCTTTGAGTATTTCCATTCTTATGTTTTTAATCAATTTCACAGCAACATTCACAGTGTTAGGACTGATAATGCTCCTGAGTTATGTGAAGGCAAAATCAAAGAATTTTATCATCATAAAGGCATTCTTAACTATAAATCTTGTCCTCATACTCCACAACAAAATGGTGTTGTGGAAAGAAAACACAAGCATTTGTTAGAAACCGCTAGAGCACTATATTTTCAGTCTAATGTTCCAATCAAATTTTGGGGTGAATGTGTTTTAACTGCTGCTTATCTAATTAACAGAATGCCATTACAAAGTTTAAATAACATCTCCCCCTACCAAAAACTGCTTGGTATCCCTCCTAATTTGGATCACTTAAAATGCTTTGGTTGTCTTTGCTATGCTTCAAATACATCTCCTCATAAAACAAAATTTGATACAAGGGCAAATCCTTGTATATTTCTTGGTTATCCTAACAATCAAAAGGCTTACAAACTATATAACCTCACCACACACACAATAATCATATCAAGAGATGTTTTTTTTTATGAAAAACATTATCCATATCACCAGTACTCAGCCAACACACACAATAAGCCACATTATCCCTTTTTCCTCCCAATATCTACACCTACTGATATTCTTGTGGATGACCTTTTTCAAACACCAATTTTTCCAGACAATCATACTATTACTGAGCACAATAATCCACAACCAACTCCTGACATACCACCATATCATACTATTGATCTTTCACACAGCAATATTCAACATGATCATATTACACCTCAACTCCAGCTCAGACAATCTCACAGACAGACTAAAATTCCTACTTATCTCTCAGATTACATTTGTAACAATGTTTCTTATGCTGCTAACAGTTGGTGTTCTGTGATGACATGTAATGCTTTCACAAACTCACACACATGTCTTATGACTCATATTTCTTCTATTACTGAACCTACCTCATATAAGGTTGCCTCTCAAGACCCTAAATGGGTTCTTGCTATGCAGCAAGAATTAAAAGCCTTGTCAGCAAATAAGACTTGGCTATTAGTTGACCTTCCTAAAAATAAGAAACCTATTGGGAATAAATGGGTCTACAAAATAAAATTTCATGCTGATGGCTCCATTGAAAGATACAAAGCCAGATTGGTAGCCAAAGGTTATAATCAAAAGTATGGTATTGATTACGATGAAACATTTTCTCCTGTTGTTAAAATGGCTACTATAAGAAGCCTTCTAACCCTTGCTGTACATCATAAATGGCAAATATTCCAACTTGATGTTAATAATGCTTTCCTCCATGGTGATCTACATGAGGAAATATATATGAAGGTTCCAGATGGTCTATCAAATCCTCTAAATCAGGTTTGTTTACTTAAAAAGTCTTTATATGGTCTTAAACAAGCCTCAAGGCAATGGTTTCACAAATTAATGCTTTCCTTAAAATCTCAGAATTTTGTTCAATCAAAGAATGACTATAGCCTCTTCATAAAGAAGGATGGCAACACTATTACAATAGTTGCTGTTTATGTTGATGATATCATTTTAACTGGTAATGATGTTCACTGTATTTCTCAACTCAAGCAACACCTTCATGATACATTTAGTATTAAAGACTTAGGCATCTTGCATTATTTTCTTGGCTTGGAAGTTTCTTATATTGATGCAGGGCTTTTTCTTTCCCAAGCAAAGTTCACCACAGACCTTCTTAAAGAATCCAAACACCAAACATTCAAACATGTTGTTACTCCTCTACCACATAATCTGAAACTGACTACTGATCAGGGAGAACTTTATGATGATCCTAGTTATTATAGAACCATGGTTGGTAAGTTGAATTTTTTAACCAACACCAGACCTGATCTAGCTTTCACTGTTCAATATCTTAGTCAATTCATGCAAAATCCTCGCATCCCACATGCTTCTGCTTTACAACACACCTTGAATTATGTACATACCACAGCAAGCCAAGGTATCATCATCAGAGGTTCTGCTCAATTAAAACTTCAAGCCTATTCTGACTCAGACTGGGCTTCATGTCCAAATAGTAGAAGATCAATCACAGGATACATATTATTATTGGGCTCCTCCCCCATAAGCTGGAAATCCAAGAAGCAAGGGACTGTTTCAAGATCGTCAAGTGAAGCTGAATACAGAGCCATGGCCTCTGCTGCAAGTGAAGTTACTTGGTTAGTTAGATTATTAGAAGAACTTCAACTCACCTCTTTGAAGCCTGTTCTACTGCATTGTGACAATATAAGTGCTATACATATTGCCAAGAACCCGGTGTTCCATGAACGTACTAAGCACATTGACATCGATTGTCACTTCACTAGAGATAAAGTGCTAGAAGGACTTCTTCAACTGACATACTTACCAACTCAGAATCAGTTGGCTGACGTTCTAACAAAGATCTTGCCCTCTCATCAGCATTATCAGTTAATGAACAAACTAGGCATGTCATCCATCCCTAGTTTGAGGGGGGGTGTTAATACATATACCCCTATTAGCCTTCATAACAATAATATAAATTCATGTTCCTGGTTTTGGTAATTTTAATTTTTCTATTCATTAGTTTTTCATTGATATATATATATATCATTTCTTTCCTCTGTATTGTAGACTTTTCAATTTCTTCAATTCAATATTTTCTGTTCTTCTTCTTTCTTCATCTTTGTTCAAATTCCAAATGGGTTACAATTCAATCTTCAACACATATATTGTTGCTAATCGAAGAATATATATATATATATATATATATATATATATATATATATATATATATATATATATATAATATATATATATATATATATATATATAGAGAGAGAGAGAGAGAGAGGGAGGAATCTATTGAGAAGGGGTTGAAAATGAGAAGGGTAAGAAGAACTCTACATCCTTGATTTCACTAAAATAAAAAAATCTATGGTCACAATTGAGCTAAAAACACATAATTGTAAAAGTAACTATGTTACACAGAAATGTAACTATGAAATAATTTTTAAAATGTTCTTAATTTATAACATAGTACCTTTTTTGTATATATAGTAATCAAACAAAATCAAACAAAAATCCTTCTCACTCTTCTCATTTTAAAATCCTTCTTATTTGATCCTACATATATATATATATATATATATATATATATATATATATATATATATATATATATATATATATATATATATATATATATATATATATATATATATATATATATATATATATATATATATATATATATATATATATATAGGGGAAGGATCCAATGAGAAGAGTGTTGAAAATGAGAAGCGTAAGGACTCTACACACTTGATTTCGCTAAAATAAAAAAATCTATGATCACGATTGAGCCTAAAACACAAAATTGTAAAAGTAACTATGTTACACAGAAAAGTAAGTATAACATAAATTTTTAGAATATTCTAATATTATAACATAGTATTCTTTTTTGTATATATAGTAACAAAACAAAATCAAACAAAAATTATTTTCATCCTTCTTATTTTATATATATATATATATATATATATATATATATATATATATATATATATATATATATATAATATTTTTTTTTTGTATTACTAGTCATTTGTACTCACTTACTTCAATCTTGATTTCCCAAGCTTAAGCCTTAAATTGTACACTTATCAAAGAATGAAGCTATGCGTTGTTGCTAGAAATATAAGTTGTCATTGTATATTGTTGCTTCAGGTTCTTATCTGTATTATTGAAATATTGATGGTAGAGAATCAGATGCATGCTCTTTTACCCCCCACCCCCACCAATATCATTTGTTTTTCTATATATTCCTTTGGCTTTTCCAAATAGTTTCATTTTGTGTATAATTTAGTTTATCACCAAATATCACCCCCTTATCAAAAATCTATTGCCACACTTCGTTTAAAAACACGCGCTGAAAATATCTTCCTTTGAATGGATTGTGAGAAATATCATACATAGTCATCGATTTTATTCTTTTATATTTAGCGAGTTAACAAATGAAGACTTTGATTTCATATACAAATCATATTTCATCCTCTTGAAGTTTGGCTTTAAGAAAGCGCATCACTTTCCTAGCTTTAGGCAGCCTTATTATTATTATTATTATGATTTGTATGTGTATTTGTAATTTGCATTCCCTACAATATATGTCTATCATCATCATCATATTCAGTGTACTCCGCTTATAAAAAAAACTATGATCAAAAAGTAAGGAGAAAAGAAAACCAACAAATCCTACCAAAAAAAAATTGTGACAAAAAAATCCTTCAACTCAAAAAAGATACACAAATAAATCCTTGTAGTGGAGCAAAAAAGGAGGATGCATTCCCTACAAGTCTACAACACATGGTCTGCTAATAATGTTGACATCTACTTGAGACTACAAAAAATTCTGGCAATTTATTTGACCACCTGTGAGGGTTGGTTTTTTTTTTAACTTTTAAGCTAATTGAATAAGCTAGTTTTTATGTGAGATGTTTGCTAAAATTAAATATTAATTGTTAGGAATTTATAAAAAAAAAAGTAGATTAATAAGTCAAAAGTCAATGAAAAAAGCTAATCAAACTAAATTTTTATTTTCGTTTAAAAGTCAACTTTTTAGCTGGATGAAAAATCATTTATCAAATACTTTTTATGGTTTTTGACCAATTAACAAGTCAAAAACCAACTAAAAGATTTTTTACCAAACACCCATAAGGTATTATAAGCAAATTTTATCTGGACTAGCTGATAACTGATAACCGATAAGGTATTCAAGATTGTAAGTGCCCTTACTAACGTGGATATTTGCTTCTTGCCTCACATGCATATACACAATAACACAAACACTAACTTCCACATTTGCACACCATGAACCTTTTTGGTTAAGAATCTAGTATGGTGAGTGGACTATTCATGAAATTAGATTTCTTATCTAAATTGATTCAAAAATTATGATAGTCGCCAAAAATTTAAGTCGATAGTTGATGCCCCATAATATGTTATATACTTTAATAGTTTTTAGTAATGCACCTTATTAATATGACTAGTCTATCAATTTTTTTAAAGTTTAATATGAAATATTAAAAATACAATCTTAAATCTATCATCATGCATTTAAAATCTAAAATTTAGTAATCGTGTAATAAAGATTAATTCTACCCTAAGAAACAATTAGGGATAAAATAACTATAATGTGATAAAATAAAATATGTTATCCTTAATCACCTAATCTAAGAGTACTATGATTATTACTTTGTGATGCCCTATTCAAATAGTCGCAAGTCACAACCAATTATAATCATCAACGTTTCATAATTAGTCGCTTTCTTGATAAAATTCTATATTTAAAGATGCAAATAGTGATAGAATAATATAAAATAATAAAACTTTGTAAATCAAATATACCCCAATCTCTATGGAATATGGAAAGAGCACATTCAAATTCCATACAACAATTATGCTTTTTTTTCATTTTAGATTTTTCCATTTTAATAGAAAATTATAATTAATTTAGTTTTCAGACATATATTGTTGTTAGATCACCTATAATTTGGAGTTCTTACAATCTTAATCAAAGAATAAAAGAAATAACAATGAAGAGAATGGTAATGGTGAATGTCGAATGAAAGGGAGAGCAAATTGTTGCTGATTTTTTGGTGTTTTTGGAACAGAAATTAAAGAAACGATAATGGCTAACTTCGATACTCACTATAAATCCATGTATCAAGTAACGGCACTCTTAAGACACAAGTGTAGGCGCCAATTACATTAAGCATAAGAACTTTTGCAAATACGACTCTAATCCAAGAATCATACAAACGATGAGGATTGAAACAAAGCGTTTTGGGTTTTCTTTATCATTAATCATTTACTTAAAAAAACGTAATACATTCTGAACTATATATAAAGGAAAGCAAAACGAAAGAAAACTAACTAAAAACCGACTAGGAAAACTATGTGGTATGACCGGCCATTGTGGCGTGTGGTAGTTACCGCTTTGGCCGGTTGTAACCTCTTGGTAATCGTCCATTGCGTGAGTAACTTCTCACATAACTTCCGTCCCATTATTGCCTATTACAAAACCGAAAAACTTCCAGCAACTTGCATTAAAAATCCGAAAGTCACTACCTAAAAATAACTAACTAGAATTTTTTATTTTTATTTGCTTACATGAAATAACTACCTAGCTAATATGGACTAAAAGGATTTTAAAGATGATGATTTTGAGCATGCTTTCCACACGCCTAGATTGACTCGTCACTTGCTGAAATAACTTCCTTGTTGTCGTGCTTTGAATTGGTTTCCGTCTTTGTTTTCTTCTTGACTTGTACTTCCATACTTACGATTTTTAAAATGCTTAAAATAACATGACATGTTTTTTTTTTCTAATTAAAATTAAATACTGAAAACATAAAAGAACCGACTCTAATAAACATAAAATAAAAACACAAACTAGGAGCTAAGAATTAAAATTCAGATTTGATTTAAGACAATGCTTGACTAAGGATGATCTTTTAAAGGTGGACTAAAGATTGCTTGTTGAATGAGGGTGGTGCACCAACATTGAATTAGCATTGCAAATAAGGTTTGAGTGATGGTTTGATATAATCCACACAAAAGCTGCCCTTATATGATGTTGTTGATGTCATTGGATAAAACAAATCATAAATAAAAGTTCCTCCCAATTTTAAAATATCGGTGGACTTTGATCTGCAACATATATTAAAGATAAAATATACTTATGAGTTATGTGCAATCTTGTTGGATTTATTTTAACGTATAGCTTTTTATTACATATTTTTTATAATTATTATAAATCATGCATGATGCGTATTTACAAATATTAAGATTTAAAATATTTTTTATAAATAAATACAAAAAGTGAAAGAGACAAACAAAAAACGGACGAAGATTTTCCATGTTTAAGACAAGATTTTCCATGCGTAATTTTGATCATTTATATCTTAAACTATTTTTAACTAAAAATTATAAAAATTTGATTTTATGAAAGTATGCGATTAGACGATTCAAGCAAGATTTCACTTGACTATATTTCTTCTTATACATTAGCCACAATATATAAAATATGGATATTTCATGATATACCACTAAGTTTCTTCGAAATTCACCATATACCACACAAAATGTTCTAAATCACCATATACCATTGAGTTTTCATCCGTTAGCACAGAATACCATTAATGACAATTGCCGTCAGTGTGCCATTTGTGGTAAATTAATAATTCACCATATACCATTACCTTTTTTTATTCGCGTCAAATACCATTTTTTAAAAAAATATAGCCGTTGGAATTATGATAAACAAAAGAAGTGTCATACAAACCAAGTAGTTAACATTTTGTTCAAAAATAACTTGACAATAAACACTGTTCACCAAAAAAATGACACTAAACAATACTAAGTAGCAGCCTTTCTCTTCCCCTTGTGTTGCCTTGCTATGAAGAGGAAGCTGCATGTGTTGCCTTCTTTAATGATGCCTTTTTTGCCTTGCATGTCATTGCATTGTGGCCTAGTTCTTTGCATAGGCTGCATTTGTTATTCTTATGCCTCTTTCCTTTTTTTTGCTTCATGAGCAGTTCTTCTCCTTTGCTTAGGTGGTCTGCTAGAATTTCTTTTCCCTTAGGGTGGTGCAATTTCTAACACATCTAGTGAAGGCTAGTGAGTTGGATCAGCCATAGGGTGGATGGAGTCTTCATAAGTGAGTTTGTATGCAGCCCCCGTGTAGAAAGGTGAGACAAAGTCCCTAGGATCAAGTCTCTGGTTGTAAATGACCCTTAGACCATGCTTGCAAGGGATCCCTGATCCTTGCCATTTTTCACACCCACAAGTCATATTTTCAAGGGTGACAGGGAACTTGACATGGCCATCCCTCACCTCAAACTCTCCACCACCAGCTGCAGTGACATGGCAGAACCTAGAATCATCAGTCTTAGTCGCCAGCACCCCCTTTGCATGCTCTGTTAGCTCATTAGGTTCCATGCTTACTGCTTTATCGAACCTAAAACCCATCCTTTTCATGCACCAATTCCTGACATCTTAATTATTCAAAAAACAAAAAAAAAAAACTGTAAGCAAAAACAATTTTTTTGCATTTAAATGAGCAAAACAGGGACACAAATTTACCTTCCAACAATGTAACACAGGCATGTCCCTGTTGGCCTTTGTTATTGCATTGAATGACTCTACGAAGTTTGTTGTGCTATGATCACAACAAACTGTCCTGTCAAACATGTGCACACTCCACTGCTCTTCTACATTTTTGAGATAGTCATATGTTGCTGCATCAAACTCTTTTATCTTGGACATAGCTTTTTCAAAAACGTACTCATTGTAGGCATTGGCCGCAATTCAAAACATCTTATGAAATGCTGCCCCACTACATCTTATGGAGAAGAAGAAAGATGAAGGATCAATTTTTGAAGAAATACGTTGTGTTTGGGGAAGTCAAGCCTAACAATGGCGCCAGTTGAATGCGTAAGGGCATACTGGTAATTTATCACAAACGGCACACTGACGGCAGTTGTCATTAATGGTATTCTATGCTAACGAACGTAAACTCAATGATGTATGGTGAATTAAAACATTTCGTGTGGTATATGGTGAATTTCGAAGAAACTCGGTGGTATATCATGAAATATCCGTATAAAATAAGCTTGAAAGATTATAAAAATTCGATTTTATGAAAATATGCGATTAGACGATTTAAGCAAGATTCATTTGACTATATTTCTTCTTATACATTAGCCGTAATATAAAAAATAGTTTGAAAGATGAATAATACCACTAAGTCTTATGTAGCGAATAATTTAGAACGGAGGATTTATATGACTTTTTCATATATTTATAAGTAATCTTGTAAGATTCTTCTCAATATATATAATTTATAATATATTTTTAATATTTTTATGAAATAAATCAATAATTAATATGTCTCGAATACACGCTTGTAAAAATGTGATCGCTCTTTACTTTTCTTAAAACTAGTGCATTATCAAATAAAATATTTAATTAGAATATGAGAATATAAAGATATAAAATAGCTATTCCTATTTTTTTTAAAAAAAATTCCCTTCATACTAACACAAAAAATAAGTACTTGTAGACCTACGATCCCAATTATAGTGGAGTTAAGTTACCATACTTAATATTCTTAAATTAAAAAAATAAAATTAATCGTTAATTAATACTCCATAATAAACTACAAACAAATGAAAATACTTAATATTAATTGTTATTAATATTTGATCTTTCTCAAACTCATAAAATTGACAAAATTATTACTCCTAATTCCTAATCAAATTTTCTAAAAATACAAAAAAAAAAAAAAAAAAAAAAAAAAAGACCTACAAAAATTCAAGCCAATTCATTACCAATTAATGGTTATCCATACATTAGTAGCATAATATTACAATTTGTTCATAAAAATCAAAAGGAGTCAAATCCCCTTCTTTTCTTAGCTCTAATTACTCATACTCATCGTTATTTTATCATAGATTTATTACTAATTAGTAATTAATTATCAATTATTAGTACAATAACACAACACAAAAAAAAAAAAAAAAACAGAGGAACTATTTTTTATTTTATTTTATCTTATTTTAAAATTTGACTTTTCTTCCTTCGTCACTCATCTCCATTCCTTCTCCCATTACTATTCCCTCCCTTCTGCCGCTGCTGCCTAACCCTACCTGTAAAATTCGTCGACAAATCGGAGTAAATCGATGCCACCTTCGAAATATTTCCGTTCAATTCCTGAATAATCGCCACATTCTTCACCATATTATCCGGAATTCTCGATTGATGATTCTCATTCGCTTGCTGGATCAACTCTCTGTTCCGATCTAACACCGTTTGAACTCTGCTGAAACTATCAGCAAAATCGTTCCATGCCTCGGGATCGCCGCAACTATCGCCGCCGTATTCTTTCATACGGTGACGGCGGTTTCCGGCCCCACCAACGGATCCGTTCTGCCGATGAACGACGTCTTCCATACTCGATTCTGCTCCAGAGTATGACATGATAGATTATTTTTTTTGTCTTGTGAATGTTTTTTTTCGATTCTTTGAATCTAACAATGGATGAAATTTGAAGGTTTGAATTTGAGGAGATTGAAGAGGTAGATGAGGGTTTATATAGAAGTGAGAATTGAGAAAGAGGCGCGTGGGAAATGGTTAGAAAGAGGGTTAAACTGGGTATTTAAACGCGCTTTAAGTGAGAGTGGGGGCGATTTAAGATAAAATATCTAGGGTTGAGATATTTTGGCAGAGAAAAGTGCAAAAAAGAGCAAAAGTGATTCTGCCATGTAAGATTGGGGTGATGTGGTGAAATACGATGCCGTATAGTGAATCTTTGCTGTCAATGGACACTTGTCAAAACCACAATTTTTATATTTCACGAATTGTTGTGAGAAATGGATTAAAAATATGCTTTTTAATTTAAAGTTATTTCAATAAAAAATAATCTTTCATAAAAGTAATTATTTTTTTCTTATTAACTTTTGCGTCAGTTTATATGAAAAGTAAGGTGATTCAACTTCCTATAAGATAGACTCCATCTTCATACTAATGCAAATTGAAGCTAGCTTCCACTTTGTCTTGTTTTGTATTTTTCTTGGTTTATTGAAAGAAAATTTTTCTTTATCCAAAATCAAAAAAAAATTACTGTCAGTATTTAGTTGAATTATTTTTAAGTAGAATTAAAATGCATTTTCGTTTTTATTTTTTGGTCCACCAAGTTGATCAAAAATATACAATATACAACACATGTAATATATGTAATATATGAAACTATTCTATTTTTTATGTAAATTGACCATATTTAATTATTAAGATAGCAATAAGAAAATATTGATTTATATTCTAAAAGTCGATTTTTTTTTAACTTATGCATTAGATGTAAAGGTTTAGAATTTAAATTATAATATAGGAAAGTTTATTAAAATCTAATTTGTAATATTGTATAAAATGGACAAATGCAATAAATTTTTTATTAGAAAATATTTGAATCAGATTTAAACATAATTACATATTTTGTAATTTTTTTTTTTGAAAATTACATATTTTGTAATCTAAACTTATGTACTAGATTGCATAAGGAAGAAAAATCGTTAAAATTAAAAAAAAAATATAGTGAATTATATGTTAGAAGTAATAAGATTTATGGACCGAATCTTGAGACTAGAATGCTCATTGCCGTCAAAAAATATATGAATATATGAAAGTACAAAAATGAAAAAAATTGAAAATGAAAATTTGGAAAGATTAAGAAGTGTCCTTTGGGAAGCTCCAAATGACAAAGTTCTCATTTGAGCTATTTTAGTTGATTTTGATGTGAGAATTTTTTTTTTTTTTTTTTTTTTATGTGAGAATTTTGAATGTAATAGGATTAGCTTTTTTTATTATCAATATATTTTTTTAAAAAAGAAGACAAAAGATATTTTTAATGTAGTACTTAGTATTGGTAATTTATAAGAGACAAAAAAACTCTTGCAATATTTATGTTTCCATTTAAAGTTTATCAATACTACTTGATTAAAATAGTTGTAAGAAATGCAATATTTTACTAAAAAAATTTTTTATCAAGAAGAAAATACTTGCATACAAATATAATGAGGTTTATTTTCCAAATTTAACTTGTTTTTAACTCAAATTATCGTAAAATAAATTAATTATCTTGAATGAAATTAAATCATGAAAATGCATTCAATTCTTATTGTCATGTATCTTTCCTCACGTATTTCCTAACTAACCCTGAATTTAAAATAGAAAAACAATGACTTGGTATAGAAAAATTCTCTTTATAACTATTGTGTTAAGATCAGTTAAATAATAGGCCAAATAAATAAAGTAGGAAATGAATTAATTTTTAAAACCAAAGAAAATGGTGTTACTGATAGAGAGTTGTTAAATGAAAAAATTGAAGCAAAGTAAAAAAGAAAAATGGAATTAGTAAACAAAGAGAAAATCATATACGAAAATTAAGTTATATTTTTATTGAAGCATATATTATTTTTTAAAAAATGAATTTGATTTTAATCCTCACCAGTCACCACCGTTTCCTGTAATTCTTAGCAATGATATTTTTGTAGAATAAAAATACAAAAGAGCAAAAACGTATACATAATTGCGTCATGGTAGATTCTATAAATGGTTCTTTTCTTGTCTTTCCCATTATAAATGGCATTTGTCCGCTAATCTCCTTGTCTATAGCACCTCACACTTCATTCTATTTTTCACTTTTTCTATGATATTTTGAAAATCGGGTCTTATATCAGTTAAAATAAATATTATATTTATCAGATATGATTTTAAATCGAATTTCACATAAACTTTTTATTCCTTCAGTTTACCATGTAATTAAAAAAAAAATTCTATTTTTTAACATTTTTTAACCAATTTTGATTTTACAAAAATCGTACAATTCATTTATAATCTTTTTATTTGTTTTTTTTCGTTATCAGAGCTACTTTTATGGTAAATGATAAGGTATCGATGATGTAATTTCCATATAATAAATAAAGGATAAAAAAAGAAAAATTATACATAAGGTTGAAAGAATATTAGTAGGAGTTTATGGAACCAAAATGTGAAATAGTAATGGGGTATAAGAAAACAATTCTAATTGTAATTCAAACTGATAAAAAAAAGTACAAAGAATATGACAAAAACAGAGTCAAACTAAAAAGAAGAGAAAAGAGTTTTCATGTCATAAGATTTTCTGTCTGAATTTATTAATCAACCTAATATTTAGAGAGATGAGAATCCTCCATTAATCTTATTTTTAAGTAGTATCACATTGATATTTGTATCACTCACAAGACCTTTGACATAATTTTTGAGAGGTGAATGAGATTCAAAACACGGATGTTCCATCACATTAGCTCTGATACTATAAACTTAATCAAAAGTATCAAAAGTTTAAGTTAATGGTTAAAGTTTGATAATATATATATATATATATATATATATATATATATATATATATATATTATACCTACTAATGGTGGAGGGAGATGGTATTATTTTGAAGGGCTGTCTCCCACTTTAGTTTTTGATTGTAATTTGTATTTTTGAATTTTTCATATTTAAAAAAATTGTAATTCAATTAAAATAAAGTTCTACTTTAAAAACAAATAATAGAATTTTCTATAATGTGACATTAATTACCTAATCCGAGAATATGCTATAAAAAAATTTTGATATCCTAAACATAATCCTAAATTCTTATTATGATAACCAATTAACTAAGTTTTGTACAACAAAGCAAATAGACCACCCATGGTTAAAAAAAAAAATTTACCCAGAATAATCTAACCTATTTGTCTACAATAATCTTATCTATTGACTCCCAACTTTAAGGGGTATTTCCTAGAGTAAACTCAACTCGATGACCTGTTATAATAGGTAATTCACCGAAAAAGTAAACTGAAAATTAATTTGAAATTTGAGAATAATTTTGAAATTTTAAATATAAAATTCTAAATAATAAAAAAAATCATAAATTTTTTTTGAACAATTTTTGAACATTTTTTTCTATATTTTATTTTAGTTTATCTTTTTTTAAAAAAATTAAACTTGTTATAGCAAGTCATCTGTTCACCGGATTTACTCTAGGAAAATACCCCTAAAAATTGGAATTTTTCACGGTTAATCAATAGGTGAGATTATTATAGGAAAATCACAAATAAATTAGATTATTCTAGGAAATTTTTTCAAAAAGAAAAAAACAAATAAACCACCGGATCTTCATGGTGTTCAATAGAAAAAAAAAACATATTAAAGTTCTAGCTATTAAAAATAGACAAGTAAGAAAGCTTAGAAATTTAAAATAACTTTTAAACATGAACCACATGCCTTACAAGTTGCAAAGGGTCGAGTATAGAGTAGGATCGGATATGATAGAATTTAGATGCGATTTCTTACTCCGATCCTTAGAATTTGTTGTTATTTGTCATTTTAATTTTTTTGTTATTATTGTGCTAACAAAATTTCTATTTAAATCACAAAATTTGGATAAAATTAACCTTATTTTTGCTTTTTCAGCACTTTATCTCTGAATAATGGACAAACGCTCCAATCTCCATACATGAATCATGATACATAAGAGAACTTAATGATGTTTGCTTAACCTTACATGAATTATTTTATGAGAGATGACAGATTTTTATTAGTACACTAGCACAATTTTCATTGCTTTGATTTTCACTCATCTCAATTCCTTCTCCCATTACTATTCCCTCCCTTCTGCCGCTGTTGCCTAATCTTCCCTGTATAATTCGTCGACAAATCGGAATAAATCGAAGCCACTTTCGAAATATTTCCATTCAATTCCTGAATAATCGCCACATTCTTCACCATATTATCCGGAATTCTCGATTGATGATTCTCATTCGCTTGTTGGATCAATTCTCTGTTCCGATCTAAAACATTTTGTACTCTGCTGAAACTATCAGCGAAGGCGTTCCATGCCTCGTCATCGTCGCAACCATCGCCGCTGTATTCTCTCACTCGATGACGACGATTATCGGCGACACCACCGGAACCGTTCTGCCGACAATCTTTGGCTTCCATACTCGACTCTGCTCCTGTGTATGATATGAAAAAATAAGATCTGTGTTTCGGATTGGATTTATTTTCTTCTCCTCTTTAACTTGACAATGGAGGATGCTTGGAAATTTGAATTGAGAAAACAGAAAGGAAGATGGGGTTTATAAAGAGGTGAGAAATGATAATGAGGCGCCTGAGAAATGGTGTAGAAAAAAAAAATTAAAATAGAATTTCATTTACACGCGCTAAGTTGAGAGTGGGAGAGGTTTGAGATGAAATATCTATGAATGGAGATATTTTGGCAGAGAAAAGTGCTAAAAAGAGCATTGAACAAGAGTAATTCTGCCACGTAAGATGCGAATGTTGTGGAAAATACGAGGTCGTTTAATGAGTTTTTGGTGCCTATAAAATAATACTAATTCTTGTGAGTCTAATAGTAATTGAGTCGGTCCAATATATATTTTTTGAAATACTATAAGTAGACATTAAAAATAATGTAAATAGACATTTAAGATATTGTGAGTAGGTATTAAGAATACAGTAAATAGAGATTAAAAATAATGTAAGTAGACATTAAGTTTTAATAGGTTGGGTCTGAGAGAATGTCTCTTTAGAGACAGTCTCTCAAGAGATTATCTGATAAAATAATATTCCCTCATATTCCCCCAACGCGTCCTATTTGACTTTTTACCATTTTTAGATAGTCAAATGGGACCATATGTGGAAGGAAAAATGTAGTGTTTTTAAATTTTAGTGTTAGTAAGTGTAAAAGTGTGAAGAAGTTAAGTTTAGTAAGAGTAAATTGGTAAAGTTAATATATTGAAAATAGAAATGAGACAATTAGGATGACTTGATCTAATAAGGAAATAAGACACTTATGGTGAATAGGAGGGAGTAAAATAAGTAGATTTATCAAAATGATCGGTGATTTATATATTGAGTCGGGATATTTTTTATTATTATAATTTTCAGGTGCAGTTAGACTGTTTTCGTTTTGCTGGTTTTGGTTTGAGTCAATATTTTCTATAGTTAGTCTAATAATTAAAAGTTTTTTTCAGAAATTTAATCCTTACCATTTTTAGAAATAATCAATTTATTCAACATATATATGTGGTCCACCTTATGATGAGACTGCCTTTTACAATAATTTTATTTTCAAACTTACTAATTCAAATGACAGGTTTTACGGTTGTGCTGGTGGGTCGTACCTGCTGACCATTGGTCGCGATGTACCAATCTCATAATATTGTGAATTTGTGATTGTATCACGCCCATAGCCCAGTGCGACAATTACACTAGTAGCTTGTACATGGTTGCAAGTGAGTCGGACTAGGCCATAAGTATGTCGTGCCCATGTCATTAGCATGCCTGTCCGAACTATATTCATGTCTAAGTCTAAAAATCTTACTTGCTTAAATAAAATATTTAATTTATGTTGGAATCCCTGCACTGGAAACCATTGAGGATATTTAGTAGAATAAAAAAATGCAAAAGAGCAACATACTATCATTAATAGATACCAAACGAGTTCTTTTTAAAGTTTTATCATTGTATACGGTATTCGTCCTTGCATTTCTATATATACGGTATTATTGGACTCTATACTACGTGACTTGATATTCTACATTTTAAAGTTTCAATTTACACTATTTATAGGGGTGTCTTAAATAGAAATATTTACGATTTATATTTTTTAAAATATAAATGTGCATATTTAATTTAAAAAAAAAAATTTAAGAGAGTATTAATTTTTTTTGATTAAACAAGATAATACTTTAATTTTCCCATTTAACCCAAAAAAATACAACAATTTAACAATATGTATACTTAGCTCACTAGATTCAATGTTTTTTTTGGAAAAGAAAATACCAAATAACACCGAGTAACCACCAACCCAAAATCAATAATTGAAAAACATTGCTATGTAGTCATTAACAAGGTAATGAATAACTATTATTTAGAAAATTATTAACATGAATTATTCAATGACTAGTGCCTGTTGCTCTTTTAAATAAAATAAGAATTATATTTTTTAGTATATAATTTAAAAAGTGTATATATTAACAAATTAGACATTCAAAATAACAAGGTTCTAAGCAATTGCTCACGCAGCTCATGCTACATAGCCGACTCTGACTATTAATAGTAATAATAATTTTTTGTTTGTTGATTTACGAGAGTTACATGAATCCGTCAAGAAAGATATTGATGATGTAATTTTTATATAGTAGTTAAAAATATTTAAACAAATTTAAGAAATAAACGAAGACGAATAAAAATATAGAAAACCAAGTATTAAGGATTGTCCATCCTATTTTATTTTTTTAGGGTATGTGAAGACTAAAGGTCAATTGAAAACATCTTTTTTATGAGTTTGTTGTTAATTAAGATGTAATTACGTATTTCATACCCTCTTAAATTCTCCCATAATTGAAAGCCACAAATCCCACTTTGAACGAAATCGATGATAATTTTATTGCTAATACATACTTCCTCAGTTCCATTATACTTGCTATATTTCAATTTTTACGCAATCCAATGCGTAACTTTGATCATTTTATATCTTAAACTATATTTAACCAAAAATTATAAAAATTTGATAATATGAAAGTATGTGATTAGACGATTTAAATAAGATTCTACTTGATTATATTTCTTCTTAGCCGAAATAAATAAAAAAAGCTTAAAAGATAAATAGTGTCATTAAATATAGTGTAACAAGTATTTTAGAATAGAAAAGTATATACATAAATATAGCCCACTAATATCTTATTTTAATTTTTCTAATCATTCACTTTTCAATTTTCATGATATTAACTTCAATTAGTCACTCCTAACACAATATTTTCGACTCAAATTGCCACACCGACTTATTTCTATTTCGACACATAAATTACGCACTGTCTGTAGAAAGAGTCAAAACAGGAAGTACTACTTACGTAACTTTGGCGCCAGAAGCTATCGTCTTTGCTTCAATCTCCGCCGATTCTATAATCCATTTCGCCATTTTTGCGCTTTGCAAATTATCCAGTAAGTTCTTCTTTCTCTCTCTCTGTATTAATCTGTATTCATGTAAATATCTACACATCCTCATCTCTTTTTCATTTAATAATTTTGAATTAATTGATTTCACGCTGATGATATGCTTAATTGCTTATACTCATCACCAAAAGGAAAATTCAAATTCTGTTTTACTATCTGGATTTTCCATGAAACGTGCCGTTTTTTGATGTGAAGAACGTATAAATTGTTTCACATTTTGCGAATTATACTCGATAGATGTTACGTTCTTTGATATGGTATGCAGAATCGTACTGTACTGAATTTCAAGAGTTAAATTGCTGTTTTTTGGTTGACTTTATGCGCTAGGGTTTTGGTACGTGAAAGTATGGAGTCGTATAACTTAAGATCAGTTTTGGAGTTGCCAATTCCTTTTCAATCAACGTTCAATTTCAGGTATCAATTAGTTTTTTTTTTCGTCGGTTTGTCCAGTTGTATCCTGCACAATTTTTATATGTTACTCTTAATTTTTTTGAATCGTTCGTGTCAATTGAAGTTGAAATTTCAGTTAACTAGAATTGCATTATGAAGATTGCGATTTTTGTTTGTTATCTTGATCGTCATCATCTTCTTTGTTGTTGATATTATTGCATCAGCAAATATTGCTCACTCTAAATAGTTAACCTATTCTTCTATTATGTTTATATCGCCCTTCCGTTTTGATTTACATACCTTTTTTTTTCTAAAGTATAAAAAAGAAAATTCTACTATTTAACATGTTGCATTTGAATCAATGTTAAATATCAAATTATTAAACTTATATGCTAGAGGATTCTAGAAAATGTTTGATCAAAGATTAAATATCAAAATAAGACTAATTTTTACTATCTGAGGATTAGAGATATTTATGGTCAAAAATATGCATTTTCATATGCAACTAAAGAGAAACAAAGTATATATTTTTTTTATTAAAGAAGTGTTAGAGCATCACCCATGCTTGGAGGTGAACTTTGTTTTGTGGACAGCGGAAGCAATTGCCCAAAACACTAAAATAAACAATGGAGATTCAACGAAAAACAATAAAGAACACACTAAGAATTAAAGTGGTGACTCGGCTTTTTCACCAAGCCCAAAAAAAGGGACTCGACTTTGGCTTCCAAAAACCGCCTTGATAACGGTCACCAACGCCAACTTGTATTTTACTCTTGCCCACCAAACACCGACTTGGAACTTGTCACTGGAAACACGCCCCATCTTGTTCTTCAACCCATGTCATAGAATCAGGAGTCACCAAAACATCAACAATCTTAATCACATAGTAGCTCAAACAATGACAAACACCATAGCAAGAGATGCTGTGCATTGGGTGTGAGTTATTGAGGTTTGTGTCAATGAACAATGCAAGTAAGGGGGTGCATGTATGGCACGAACCGAGGCAGTTGGCGCTCGAACGAGCACTTGGTGTCAGGAACCTTCTGTTGCAATTTTTGATTTTATATGTGGTATAGGACAAGTATTTTCCTTATGGGGAATCTTCATATGTTGATATTGTGGGATATTGAAGGGCCAAATGAAACATTAGGTTAAATGTGGTGGCTATTGCAAAGAGAGAAATACGGTTCGAGCGCCAAAGAGAGTCTCCTTTGTATTGGTATGTGAACTCCATTAAGGGAGTGAACTTTGAGCTCTAGTGAGAAAGTTCATTGTGTGTGGTATTTCATTAATGTATTGTTGAATAGTAAATGAAATATAATCTCATTTAAGGGGGAGGTGTTCAAACACCTTTTATATTGTTGTGTGTGTTTTGTTTATTCAAAGCGTTGATCTTTTTGCTTGTGTGTACTTTGTTTTCCTTCATCCTTGTACACCTAATCTGACCATTTGAGAGTCTAAGATCTTTTTCTTTCAATAACTTTTATTTATCTATATCAATCATTAGTGTTGAGTTATTGACTCCATAATCACTCCATGCTCATGTTAATAAAGGATTTAAACTTGAGCTTGTATTCAGTGATTGAGGAAGATGTATGAAGGATAGGAGTGTAGGGTGTGTGGAAAGTGCTACTTGCACTTATGCCCTACTCTTGAACAAGCAAGCTAGATGCTTGAACGAGACGCCACGAAGGGATGTTGTTGGATGGTGCACTGTTGTTGCTTTCCAAATAGTTGAGGTGGAGACATCTTATTGGTACTATGTAAGTTCTATTAAAAAGATTTGGACGCCCTTGGTAGAGTGATTGCGCTTTGTTTAGGTAGTTACATCTTATTGAGATGGGTTATCTCTCTTGTTTAGGTAGTTACATATGCTTCATTCGTGGTTTGCACATGGTGTTCTTACATTTTAGAGTTTCTTATTTCGTTAAGGTGGAGAATTATTGAGTTGGTGACTCAATAATTTCTCCATACTCTTATGTTGATATAAAAATCTGAGCATGTATTGGGTTATTAGGAAGCTCTATGGAGGAGTGTAGGGTGCGTGGGGAGTGAGCAACCACAAAGTGAAGCTGCTGGATAGTGCACTGCTATTACTAGAATGAGCAGTTGTGATGCTAGAACGAGAAGCCTTGCTCTAAGGTGATGTGTCTTGTTCGTTTGAGCGCCTTGTTAATAGACTTTATTTATCATTCAATTCTAAGTGCTCAAACCAGCACTACTTGTGCTTAAACAAGCACAGCTCCCCTGTTCCACACAAAGAGAGAAGTAAACCAAGGTTATTTCTTGGGGCTATGTAACCCAGCATTGGTTCTACATTAGTGTGAGACATATTTAAGAGTTATTGAAGGCCCACAAAAGCTAGGGCTATTGTGATTTTTCTCCTGAGAATATCTTGTACATTTTTTGTGGGGAATTAGTGAGAGATTGTTGTTTTGAAATGTCTTGTAACATTACCAGTCATCATCCCAATTATCTTCCCTTTGTTAGGGTGTATCTATAGTATTTAAGTGGATTAGCTCAAAAAAATTTCCCAATCCCAACTTTTGTCTTTATATTATATTCAACTACAATCTCTAACTCAACTTTTTATTAGTTCGTCTTTGAGTGTTTTAACCCTAATTATTAATAATCTGCTCTAACAATCTTGTTGTCAAACTTTTTTTTACCTGAGTTTGTAGTTTTTATTTGTTTTTTTGCTTTGTGCACAACACCAATGCCCAAGCAATCTCCACATATTGGGTTCAACTATATGAACTAAAACAAATATACACGAGATAGTTGATAACAAAGATGACACTTTGTTGTGTCATTTTTTTATGGCCTTCTATGTTATTTTTGAGGAATTTGATGTTTCATGTTCTGTTTTGACTGCAATTTCTGTGCTTATATCTTCGGCTTTTTTTTCTGGTTTACATTGAAGTACACTATGATTTTGCATTGTCATAGATATTTCAATTCTCTGCAAAGTGAATGCTTTCCTTGCTGTTTCTTCTCCGATGTAAATATGGTCATTTCTGCACCAACTGGAAGTGGCAAAACAGTGTTGTTCGAGCTGTGCATTTTAAGGCTTCTGTCAAGGTCCCTTTCTGCAGACGGAAGATTCATCCATGCAAAAGGCACTTTGAAAACGGTAAATTATCATTGGTTTATTGAGCTTCTACAATTCTTTCAGGTTAATACAAAATGGAAAAAAACTTCTTTCTATTAATGGCTTGAACTTGTTGGACAACTTTGAATAGGATTCATATAGTTAGACTGAAGATCCTTGTTTCTTATATTCAGCTCTTATCTGAAGTGATTTTTTCTTCATTGATTCAGTTGCAAGTTGTTGTACATTTTAATAATTGCATCCACTCTTTTTTGGAAAAAGCATTTAAATTAGATTAAGTAGTTTCGAATTGAGCATCATTTTAATCTTTCCTTCATTTTATTCCTTTGTTGCCTCAAATAGTAACTAATATATCTTTTTCACAGATCTATGTAGCACCTTCTAAGGCTTTAGTGCAAGAGAAGCTTAGGGATTGGAACCAAAAGCTAAATGCTTGGGGCATAAATTGCCTTGAGATGACTGGGGACAACGATTCTTACAATAATAAGAACATTCAAGAAGCAGATCTAATTCTGACTACTCCGGAGGTACAAATGATATATTGCCCAGTAATTTTAATTGATGCTTACTGTAAGGTTATGCTTGATAAATACATTCCATGATATGCTTCATAAAACGCACATTTGCTGAGTAAGTGATAGTTGTGCCCATGCCTTCTGTAGAAGTTTGATGCTGTGACTCGCTATAAAATAAAAGATGGTGGCTTGAGCTTTTTCAGTGATATAGGGCTTCTACTCATTGATGAAGTTCATCTATTGAATGATCCACGTGGCGCTGCTTTGGAAGCAATAGTGAGCAGGTTTAAAATGCTATCTTGTAGACCTGAAATGAAATCAAGCCCTCTGGCCCATGTACGGTTCATAGCTGTTTCGGCAACAATCCCAAATCTGGAGGATCTGGGTATGCCTTGAATACAACTATCCAGTAAGGCTTGAACACTGCTGTGAATGTCTTTCTGTTCTGATTATGGATATATTTTCCTTTCTTCAGCTGAGTGGCTAGTGGTTCCTCCTCAAGGAATGAAAAGGTTTTTTTTTTTTTTTTTTTTTTTTTTTTTTTTTTTTTTTGTGATCATCAAGTTTGACTGGTGATATTTTATTCACTATTAAATAATATCTATCTCATCTTGTTGCTCTATTCAGATTTGGTGAAGAAATGAGACCTGTAAAGCTGACCACCAAAGTTCTAGGTATGTGCAGAAATCGCACCTGATTTTAAAATTCACATCCTGAAAGTAACCGATAAACGAGTGTCTGAAATTGATGCTATCTATTGGTCAACTCATTTGTCAATTTTATATGCTTTTCCGTTGCCTCTTCTCTTCAAGCATCTGCTCTGGCCTTTCCCTTTATTCTTCTTTAAAGTTTGATATATAGGGTCTTATATTCATTTATGTCTCTTATAGGATATGCAGCAGCCAAGAATGATTTTCTATTTGAAAAGGCAGGTGTTTTTAGTTTACTGAAAGTGAACTGATGTTGTACTTCAGAAACTACTTCACAGCTTTGGTCACGGAATACTGTTTCATTTACATGCTAATTCCCTAGATGATCATCTAAGTTCCAGTTTCTATTATTTTGTTTGCTGATTTATGTTTTGTTGTCCTCATCCAGCGACTTCAGAACTACATCTTTGGTAAGTGGGGGCCGTATAACTTGGAGCAGAGTAGATTAACTCTTTGACTTATATACATCTTATTAAGTTTCATGTTAATATCGTTGCAGATATTTTGATGCAATATTCTAGAGGCAAAGCTGCTTTAGTTTTCTGTTCAACTAGAAAGGGAGCACAAGAGGCAGCACAGAAGATCTCCCAGACCGCCATGACCTTTGGCTATTCAAATCCATTCATCAAGACAACTGAGCAGCAAGAAAGATTAAGAGATGCCTCAATGTCTTGCACTGATAAACAATTGCAATCATTTATTCTCTATGGTGGTATATAACGAGGAACTATTGTATGTGATATCGAGAAACTATTCCAAACATGTTTGGACGTCTTTCCTGTTCATGAAACCTGTTGCATATTTACAGTTGGTTATCACAATGGTGGACTTTGCATGAAGGATAGAAACGTTGTCGAGAATCTTTTTCTTAACGGTGACATTCAAGTTCTATGCACAACAAACACACTAGCTCATGGAATCAATCTACCGGCACATACAGTGGTGATCAAGTCCACACAACACTAGTAGGTTTACGTTGTGAATACTATATTTTGAAAAGTTGCATATGGTTCTTTGTTACTGATAGTTGGGTAAAATGTGTTTCAGCAACAAGGAAAAAGGCACCTACATGGAGTATGACAGATCCACAGTTCTACAGGTAGATTATTACTAGAAGTTCTATATCAATTTTGTATCTATGATCCATTCTTATACTTTTGGGCTCATCCACGTAACTAAGATTACGTTGAAATAGGCTGCATAATGCTTTTCATTGGGATTTGAATTCTTAAATTGGAATGATGGATTTCATGCGTTACTAAGATTACCTAGGCTAGCTGCATAATGTTTTTTATTAGGATTTGAATTCTTGAATTGGAAAAACAGATTTCGTGAATAACACATCATAGTTTGAACCTGACCATTTCCGAGCAGAAAATGTAACCGTGTTGTGAACACTTCATGGAACGTAAACTATGAAAAAGAATGAATGTGAAGAGATATTGTATCTTGGAAATCCTAAAAAACTTGCACCTTCTGATCAAAGTTTCAAATGCTCCTAAGTAAAACTTTTTAAGATGAAGGAACTCAATGTGTTTCAGGATTCTAGTATAGGGAACAGGGTTTTTGTACAGTCTTTACAGCTTGATTAGAGAACTCAAGTGTTTCATACTCATGTTCAGCTTTCATCAAATGAGAAAATATAAATTATTGATTATTTCTATTTAAAGAATATCAAGGAAAATTCTTGTTTTGACCCTTTGCTATCATCAGGTGTAGCTTTATGTTTATATCATATTAACATTAGTTGGTAGTTATGCAGATGTGTGGTAGGGCTGGCCGTCCATCTTTTGATGATACAGGACTGGTTATCATCATGACAAGAAGGGAAACAGTAAGTTGTAACCTCTCTATCTCTGTTTGTGCGTTACTTCCTAGGTGTATATTTTTAACAGTGTTGAACCTCAATCTGATTTGCAAACTATGCTCATAACTTTTTAGGTACATTTATATGAAAATCTTTTGAATGGATGTGAAGTCGTAGAATCACAGTATGTATGAATTCTTTTTATCAATTCGCATAATTTTATTATTATCTTCGTATCTTCATTTATTTGTACCTTTCGGGTCCTGCATATTGCTAAGCTTTTTTGTGACTTGCTTACTCCACTGTTAGACTACTTTCTTGCATTACGGAGCATCTGACTGCAGAAATAGTACAACTGACTGTTCCTGACATTACACGGGCTATTGAATGGATGAAGTGTTCATACTTGTATGTTAGAATGAAAAAGGCACGTATTTGAAACATATACCTTCAGTCACTATTTAACAGTTTTTATAGCTAAGTCTTTTAGCTCCTTCAGAACCCAGAGAATTATGCTGTCCAGAAGGGGTTCTCTGTTGACCGAATTGAGAGGCATATGCAAGGTGCTAATTTTACCTTTTTTTTCAGCTGTTTACTATTGTATATTCCATTTGCTGCCAAATTTATTAGTCTTATTTTATAGTTTGTTAATACTTATTCTAATACCTGTGTTCATAGATATTTGTGTCAAGAAAGTAAATGAATTGTCAAGGCACCAGATAATCTGGACTGATGAAGACGGTTTCCTCTTGAAGCCCCTTGGTATAAATTCTTTTTGTCTCACATGTTTACACTCTCTTGACTCTTGAGAATTAAGAGAGGGAGAGGGTGAGAGAACATGCTTGTAAACTCACCAGCTAATTGAACAAACTTTCAGAACCTGGAAGATTGATGACAAAGTACTATTTGAAATTCGACACAATGAAATACATCATGCAGTCCCAAACAAACTGCAGACTAGAAGATGCACTTCATATTGTTTGCCGAGCGGAGGAGTTGGCTTGTATGTGTTCCTTTATATGTAATATCCAAATATATGGAGAGGTAATTTACTTCATGTATTGATGATTGAAGGGATACAATTGAGACGCAATGAGAAAAAGCTTCTGAATGATATCCATGCTGATAAAGATGGTCGGCTTCGTTTTCATATCCTTGGAGACAAGGGAAAAAAGAAAAAGCGTATTCAGACAAGAGAAGAGAAGATATTTGTTTTAGTTAATGATTACTTGACTGGTGATCCTCTGGTCCATGATCTATCCTTGAGTCAGGTCTTCCCATATAATTTCTTCTTTTTATTCATGTATAAACAGGTTTCAGCATATAAGCTAGCATGCTCTTATTCGTGTGAATACAGGATGCAAATTCAATATGCTTAAGTGGATGTAGAATTGCCAAGTGCATGAAGGAGTACTTTTTTTTCAAAAAGAACTACAAGGGAGCATTGAACTCAGTTGCTCTTGCAAAATCTATGCACCATAAGCTGTGGGATGACAGTCTTTACTTGTTGAAGCAATTACCTGGCATTGGAATGGTGACGGCTAAGGTAACTAAACACCATATGTGTTTTGAGATTCTGACAGAGATTACTCCTAGGGAAAAGACTGAATGTTTCTATTTTCAGGCATTACATTCTATGGGAATAACTTCATTCGAGACCCTTGCTGATGCTGATCCAAGGAGAATAGAAATTGTTGCCAGTCGGAAATTCCCATTCGGAGACCATATTAAGGAATCTCTAATGGCATTACCTCCAAAAGTTGAGATGAAAATCGAGGCAAGTAAAGGCCAAAGGCAAGGGAAACCCAAACTGGCGCTAACATTGACTAGGCTAACAGAGGGTAGATTCAGTAAACTACATTATGCGGACATGGTAAATCATCAGGATTCCGGATGAACTTCTTTTTGTTTTAGAAACAGATCTCTGTTGCTTTACAATTGAAATGGCTGGAATATCCAAACTTTGTAGGTTGTTGGTCTGGAAGAACAAAATTTGATTATCTACCATGAGAAAATCAGGTGAATTAGTCACTTCGTTCTCTTTCCAGTTGAAGTTATTTCGTCTTTTTTTTTTTTTTTGTAAAAATTTTAGAGTACTTAAGCGCTTTCTTACTGACACCAGACTTTCTAAAATTATTTACATTTGAGTTGTCAATTCCCATCAAATGTGCATGTTACTTATCTATCTTTTCTCATATGAGTTCTCATCAAATCTGCATGTTACTAATCTATTTTTTTCTTGTTTTCCAAAAATTGTTGCAGGGTAAACGACTTTCTCAGGTAATAATGACTGACTTCCATTCTATAATCTGCGTATTATTTACATTTTTGTGTTCAACGGGGTGAGGCCCATCAAAATTTTGTGACCCAGCCCGTTAAAACATGCTTGATCCTTTATTCTTAAAACGGGGCGGGTCTTTAAAGAGTCAATCCATTAAAAGAGTCGATGGTGTGGCTAAAGCAATTTGGCAATGATATGATTAAGTATTTCCTCAACTTTCTTTCGGAAGTGAGTGTACAAATGAACACGCTCATTCTTTTCAAGATGCAACTAACTTGTTATCTAATAGATGTACTGGAAGTATCAGCAACTTCAATCCTTGAACTGTTTTTTGCATTATCGTCCTGTGCTGAATTTCAAATTTTTCCTTGAAATTCTTTCTATCTTTTAGGTTAACGACGATATATGGGTGAAACAAAGAGTATGACGTTATATCTAAAGATTTCTTTTTGATGTGGTCTCAAATGAACCTTCATATTCTTATCAGAGTGCTGATTTGCAGAATTTTGCTACTAGTTTGGATCTGTCACTGTATATAATTTGTTTTGCTTACAGCCCATACCACAAGACAGTGGTTTTGCCAAATCATCAAGGAAAGTTGACTGTCAAGGCCGATCTGATTTTTGAAGAATTTAGTAAGACTCCTGATCTTTCTCCTAATTCATATGTTTACATGCCACATTGCCACTCCTCCGGTCCTGCGTTTTTTACTTGTTATACCCTGTTAGAATTTCCAATTTCCAGATAAATAATCATCCTTTCCTCAGAACCTTTGACATGAACTGATGAAGCTGTGTTTAGGAGTCTCCCAAAGTGAGTTGCACAAGTCAAATTCTCATTTTTCAGACACTTTTCGTTCAATTAAGGCTAGCTATTGTTTAAAAAGTGTAAAATTGGCATCGACAATTTTCTAAATAGTGTTGTCCTTCATTTTCTCACCAAAAAAATGTGGAGGAAGTAGCTTATATGTGGGGTTATTACGCATTGTCTGTACGCTCTGAAATTTTACATTCTGATGTTACTACTTGCAGTTGGTATTGATATACACCATAAGCTTGAACTGGTGGAAGAAACCAAATCAGACGTGACTGTCAAACGGGGAACCAATAAATCTTCCTCTTTACCTCCTGCAGGAGTTGCTCCAGTCAAAGGAGCTACAGGAAGTACCAAACTAACGAAGGCGAAATCTATCTTAAACAAAGCCAATAAAAAAACTGATGACATGTAAGTCAATTTTCATCTAAAATGTGTCCGTGTTCTAGCCTGACATTTTGCCTTCTCCTCTAACACATCATGTAACAAAACTGGCAATAAACTGTTTCTTACACGTGAATTTTCTGAATATACAGGCCCTCTTTTGATCTCTTTGATGCTGAAGAGCTAGAAGGTATGTTTAAGTGTGTTTCCTGGAACACAAATTATTGTGAGAGATCGTTTCTCCGAGAGACGCATTATGGGCTAAATAGCCCAACTAATACAAATTAAAGAGAAAATAAGATTGTGGGCTTCTTGTTTTGAGGTCGTCTCTTTTAGAGACGGTCTCTCACAAGAATAGCTGTTCTTGGAAACTCATGTTTTCAGTTGGAGAGATACTGAGACGATCTCATGGTGTGTTTTTGAAGGATTTATCGATGATACTACTGAGGATGACTGCATGATCATATCTGGGAATACAATCTTTGACCACATTCGTAAAAAGGCCAAGGATTTCCCTGTTATACCCAAGTCCGGTTCCATTCGCTTTCCCACATCAGAGGCCTCAAACTTCTCTACAGAGCAAAATCGTGTAGAACAGCATGCTTCTCCTGGCATATTCGAAATGTCTGCAAAAGTTGAGCGAAGTACTGATAAACAAGAAACGATTATTTCAGAAATACAACCATTGCACGATTTTAACATTGGAGATGCTATGATAAATAATCCAGAGACCAGTAATGATTTGAATTGTACAGGTATAATCTGGCATTTGGGTGTATACAACTTGATCCTGAATCAAATGAATTCATTTTGTCCATTGTCTCTTTTTTGAATCAGGCATATCTCATCCTCAAATTGAAGTGACCGGAAAGAAAGGTCGAAGATTTGAGACAATACTCAATCATGTAAGAAAAAGGTCTAAAAATTCACCAGTTATCAACAAACAATACACGGAAGGATTTTCCCCTGGGGTGCAATGTCACTTTCCTGACAAGGACGAAGCTCCAAGTCATAAGAATGTTGTCAAACAAAAAGAAAATTACTCAGACAAATCCGTGATCAATTTAAGTCCAGAAAGAATAGAGATTGAGTTCAATTCGTGTGCAAAAACTCGCAAGGATATGAGCTGTGTTTCTGCAACATCAAACAGATCTTTGGATCTTCCGTTTGAAGCCTTTAGCGATCAACACAACAAAACATTTCCTGTTAAGTCATCTCTCAAATTTTCATCCTCATGTAAAGTGATCCAGTTCGAGCCTCCAGGACACTCTAAAGAGCCTGAAAGCAGTAATTTTCAGAATCATCTGAAGGAAGCAAATAGAGGAAGCTGTTCACTTGAAACCGCAGGCAAAAAGAAGAATGTCAATTCGTTTCTCGGATTCAAGAGCATCTTCTCATTCCTCTGATTCATTTCTCTTGTATTCAATTGCATGTTCTCATTTTTTGAATCCCCTTTTTGAGGTAAGACTTGAATCTCAATCAAGAACCATTTGCATGCTTTATTTTAACATTTGCATGTTTTAGTTCACAGGCGTAAGATTTTTTATATGTGTAAATTGTATAGCATATATCTCTGGTAAAATGAAGGTTTTGGGTGAATTTTAGAAAAAGTTGAGCGAAAAAATAAAAAAAATTAAGCAAATAAGCGAAATTCTAAACTTTTCCCAAAAGTAAGCGTCCAAACCCAAAGTTGTGCTTTGGAGCTGTTCGCAGTTACTAACTGCGAACAGCTATAAAAGACAAAAGAGCTGTTCGCAGTTAGTAACTGCGAACAGTTCAAAAAAACACAAAATAGCTGTTCGCAGTTAGACTGCGAACAGCAAAAAGACAAAATAGCTGTTCGCAGTTAGACTGCGAACAGCAAAAAGACAAAATAGCTGTTCGCAGTTACTAACTGCGAACAGAAAAAAAAAAATAAAAAAAAAAATAAATAATAAAAAATAAAAATTTCTGTTCGCAGTTAGTAACTGCGAACAGCTATTTTGTCTTTTTTTGATCTGTTCGCAGTTAGTAACTGTGAACAGCTCCAAAGCACAGCTTTGGAGTTTGGACGCTTACTTTTGGGAAAAGTTTAGAATTTCGCTTATTTACTTAATTTTTTTTATTTTTTCGCTCAACTTTTTCTAAAATTCGTTTTGGGTCTGGGTTGGAACCGGTTCAAATTGGATTAATACAGTTCATATATAACTTGATTGTACTCCAGACTAATTTGAGTTCATGTTAATTCAAATTTTGATTTACTTAGGTTATCAGTTGTGACAAATCAGTTTCGGGTTAGGTTTAAAATAAGTGTCTTCGTGTTCGAACCTAAGGCTAGGTATGTTCGTAGTTACTAATAGCGAATAAAAAAATTGGTCAAAATTGTTTACAAACGAGAGATAATGTCATACCGTTAGATGGGATAAAAAATTGGAAAACATGTTGTTCGCAGTTAGTAAGTGCGAACAAACATATTTTTATTTTTTTTGTCCTGTCTAACAGTATGATATTGTCTCCTTTTTGTTTGCAGTTATTAACTGCGAACAAACAATTTTGACTTTTTCTAACAATTTTTTTGTTCGCTGTTAGTAACTGCGAACATACTTGACTTGAGGCTCGAACATAAAAACGCTTACTTTTGAAATTAAGTTTACTTAAGTTTAATTTTTTTTTTATTACAATTATTTTTTGTTTCAAATTTTCTAAGGCTTTGAGGTGTTAGGTGTATAGTTGAGTTTTCAAGTCGGATTTCAATGGTGATGTTTTAGTTAAGTCACTGCTTGTACTTAAAAAGTTTTAATAACTTTTATTCTTAATGTTATTTTAATAATTTTTTTTATCTGTGTAGCCAAATCTTGATTCTTGTAAAATTTATATAGGAGTATTTAGTTTTGCATATTTGAAATTATCAGAAAATTATAAATTAAGTCGAATTTAATAAAAATATTTAATTATGTGTTCGCTTTACATTAGAAAGAATGGACAAAAATCAAAATTATTAGGTGAATAAAGGAAATAAGGAGGAAAAACAAGATAGACTTGGTACATATTACATATTATTTACGATTAACATAAAAAATAAATTGTTGATATTTTAATTTGTAAGTTTAGATCATCTATGACACTTTACCTTTAAGATATATTTAACTACCTTTAATATAATTATTGAAGTTTCACCCCAACAATGAATATAAAAAGTAAATAAAGTCTTCTTTAGCTGAAACTAGTACCAATTCTCATAGATAAAGTCTCAAGTTAAAATAAAGATGTAAAAACAAAGAGGATTGTTTAATGGCATAAAATTTGATATGTTAAAAAATATTGCAGATGAATAATAGATTAGTGTGTTTTTGTGGGTAAAACGTGTGGCATAGAGAGGGTTAAGGAGTCCAACACGTGTGCAGGCGAAAAAGACACATTTCTTTTTAAGAGCTAATTTTGATATGCAAATTCTCTTTAATCTATTTCAAGCATTTTTTAGTGTGAATTGCAGACTGAAAGATGGCTGCTCACAAGATTGCACATGTGGCGTCCAACAATCCAAGCGTGCTGAAGGAGATAGTCTACGGAATCGGCCTCGGCATCGCTTCTGGGCTATTATGGAAAATGCACCATTGGAATAATCAGCGCCGAACCAAAGAGTTTTACGATTTGTTAGACAACGGTCTCATTAACGTTGTCGTTGATGAATCAACATGATTCATTTCTTAACTCTCAAATACCCGTTGGTTAGTAGTATGTATTAAATGGTGGAAAGAATAATGAAAAGTTTGTGTTATTTTACTAGTAATTTCTTAACAAGTTAAATGGTCATGTTTGTTCTATTACAGATGTTGTCATTTTATTTTTTTTACAAAATTTATTTTATATATTATTATAAAAATGTGATATTCGGTGGTAATAGAAAATTGTGAAAAAAACTATTTTATCATTCAAGTTTTATTACCATAAGAATAATATGGTATATTTTGAAAATTTACACAATAAAGCATTTTTATTACCATCTATAAACTATGGTTGGTGCATTGTTAATGTCATTATTTTTTTAGCCAAAGAGATTTGGATGTTAATAAAATAAAAATAGTTAATCCTTTTCAATCTCTTTCCTTTAAATTTTCTCCCTTTCTTTTTGCTATCCAAATAAAGAGATTTCATCCTTCCAAATCATTTTTTTTTTCTATATGGCTCCATTGAAACAAGACAATGCTAGATTATTTTAATTTGACGCAAACTAAAAACTACCTAACTTTTGACCCAAATTCGATTAATGGCCTCTTTGATTTAATATTTATCTGTCATATTTAAAAATCTCAAACATATTTATCTGTCATATTTAAAAATCTCAAACACCAACTATTACGCTTTTAGTTGAAATGATTTATTAAAACATTGTACCTAAACTAGAAAAAATAAGCAATCCTATGATACATAAATTGGATATTGTGTCGGATACACATTTAAGTGTGACTCGACTCGAGGCGACTATCGCCGTGGAATAAACCGATAAATAAAGTCGATTTTCGAATAAGAAAAAGTTTTTTAAGTGACGAGTACAAGGCTACCAGATAATTCTACAAGTAACAACAAGCTGTACACCCAAACAGGGTATTTCTCGGAACCAAAAAAAATAGAAAGCCGATTAGTCCCATTGAATTTCACGGTGAAATGTCCAATCGGAAGCGTTTAACGTTGATTTCCCGTCGATCGAGATAACGTAGTATGGCGAGTCTTCAGCGAATTCGGTTGGCATAGATTTCCAATGCAAACTTGGCTCCCAATTCGCTTCCTTGATCACCTTGAGCAACTCTTCTACCACTATCTTGCTTCCTTCAGCCGAGAAATGGATCCCATCTCTGCCAAATACACTTTCAACATCAATTTTCATCAACTTTTATATGAAAGATTGTTACTATATTTGACCAAATCCATATATAGTAAGCTGAATTTTCGAGATATATATGTCATATTTTAGATGGTGAAGAGTTGCAGTGATAAAGGGTTTGACCACCTGAAGCCTCAAAGTATTGGCCGATAAGTTTAGTGTTTAAGCCGATAATTTTGGAGATATTTGATAAAAGTTAACAACTAGCTATTGGCAAAGCCAAAAGTCAATAAAAAAATTATTCAAAATAGTTTTTTGGTTTGGTTTTCTCTTAAAAACGAGGTGAAGCTAGCTTAAAAGCTTATATAGTCATTTAAAAACACTTTTTTCTATTAGATCGGAATTTTTTAAAAAGACCCATCACTATATTATTCAAAAAAAACCATTTCTTAAGGAAAAAAATTGATGTGTTCAATTCTCTTTCCATCACTCGGGTCGAGTAGTTCATAAACCGTTACTATTGACGAGAAGGCATTGTTTTCAGACAACAGTTAATCAGATTATTGAAACATTTTATTACCCCAATCCCATTAAATATCACTCACCTAAGGTGAGGTTTGAAAGAGTCGGATGAATGCAATCTTACCCTTTTTAATGATTAAATAGAGTTTGTTTCTGATTAACCCTTGATAGCAAACGTCGTGCAATTTCACATAAATAAAAAATAAACTTACGTAAAACAAGCTGTCAACCAGTCATCCCTCTTTTGGATTGCTGTCCAAAGATCAACGACTTTAATATCCATTTCCCTGCATAGCTCTATGAGAGCTTCCGAATATCTCCGACATAGTTCATTTGTTCGCACAACCTCCAATACATATTTACTGATTCCGCAGAAACAACAATTGAGCATTAGCATCATGCGAAGCAAACGAATCTATAAAAAAGTAGAGATCTCATAGGAGAACCTTTTGAATTCCTGAATTTTAGCTTCATTCACTGGAGGCGTGCTAAGGAAAATAATACGCGTTTTATCTGAAAGTCCCTACATTTCAATCACTTGATAGACTTAGACTCCGACTTCAAACAGTATCTACGCAAAATGTATATGCATGTGCAAACGAGTCCATGAAACCGATAGATTTGCATAATTGTTGAAACATTACGATGGTCGTATACGAATAAGTTTTTCAGTTGAGATACCATTATGGGCTTATGGCATATAGTCGTGAATCGTATATAGGTATATATAATTGAACATTTGCTGTTTCGTATAGTCGCTTATTTAGTTGAGGAATATGATTTTTAGTCCTCCGTAGATGAACCTAATTAGGCTCGAAAGATGCAAAATTGAGATGAGTAAAAGACAATGAATCTGGCAATAATACAGTGTCAAAGATCTGATTTTTACTTCTACAAAGTTAAAATCACATAGCAAATACACAGAATTATGAGCTAAGATCTCAAAAAGCGAAGAAACAATACCTTTATGTGAGTGGTGATCTTTCTCATATTCTCGACGTATTCTGGAAGAGGCACATGAGGGCCAAGGCCTGACGAGTGGTCACCCATTGAATCGTTGCCTCCAAAGTACACTATCACCAGTGAAGGATGCGTGGTAGCATCCTAAAATCAAGAGAAATGTTCAATCATTGTCTTTTAAAGCTAGATGGCTACCAAAAGTTCGGAATGCACAAAGCTAAGAAAGATAAAAATATCCGGGCCTCCGGGGCACTTGTAGCAAACAAAATTCCAAATGTGTAATTCTAATACAGATTACTGGATAGATTTAACATAACATGTCCATATTGACATACCCTTTTATCAATCTTGCACAGACAGTGAGACGAGGAAAAAAATGGTGGATGCAGAGGCAGAGAGGTGTTAGAGAGGGGAGGTAAAGCTTTTAACATTCATTTCTCCATTACCCGGACTTCTCCTTTTACATTAGGTATCCATGTCGGATCGACACTCGGACATGGGTATTAAACTCGGTCACTCTATTTTGGACAAAAATTATGATATTTTTCTGTGATTTAGCCCAAGTCAGACAGTCATGTCGGGTATGAGCTCCCGAGTCCAGGTAACAAAGCTCATAACAGCCCGCATCACAAATTGAAAAGAGACTTTTCTAGCAGTACTAAATTAGACAAATCTCCAAACAGCCACGAATTTCTCAAAATGCTTCCAAACAACAAAGATTTTTCTCAAAACACTCCTAAAATGTTGATTATTTTGTTGCTTCATTGCTTGTGGCTTCTGATGATTGTTATTATCTCTAATCTTTTCTCATAAGAATATACCATTCGTTTAAGCTGCTTTCAGACTCATTCTATTCTTCCTATATCTATCAAAGGTATAGAACACTATTTGGGTTCTGGCTCATGATTCATGAGCCAAAACCCAGATACAAGAATTTTCCTAGTAGTGCTACATTTTGTACTGTTCCAATACAAAAACATGTTCTACTCTTTATGATATTTTATCATCCAATTTCTAACTAATTTGATATAACAAAGGGAGGTATTTTGAAGGTTTTTCATTGCCACTTAAGGGATGAAAATTAGCAACAATGAGCGGGTTACCTTTGGAAAGACTTGATCAAGAACCTCCAACGCGCGACGAGAGTTCCAGCAACTATATCCTCTCACAAAAATGTCAGCCTGCACATCAAAAGGCAAGATTATTGAAGACCTACTTTTTTGATATGCGGTGGAAGTGGAAGGGAGGCAGTGGCGGACCAAGGATTATAACTATGGGGGTCTTCGAAATAATCATAATAATTAGACAAAAAATAAATAAATGTTAGAGGGGCCCTAACATTTTCTTTTACCTAATACATTCAACATTTTTCACAATTTTTGTAAAGAAATCTAATGTAAGTTATAATTTATGGGGAGTCTGAGCGCTCCCATGCTCCACGGTCGGTCAGCCACTGAACGGAAGTGAGTTATTTAGAGCCAAATTCTGATATATTAAGAACCAATGCAGTAGCAAAGTACTTCGAGTTAAAGTTGGTTATCCGTAGCAATATCTCCACAAGGCAGCTTCTATCTGAATACCTACCAGCCCAAAAGTGATTTTCCTCTTGATTAACACATGAAGGTGAGAGAGGGGGGAGGGTGCGCTAAAGCATTCGAGATTGAAGCAAGTCTAAACCAAGTTTGCCACAGATGTTTAAATAAACGATCAAATTGCCCCAATGTCGTTAAGTGGCTCCCACCTAGAGTGGGGTTTGAGCCTTTGAGGGGTCGGATTTACGCAACATTACTCTTATTACACACTTGTTAGTAATGACGAAGAGGTTTGTTGATATTTAGATAAACGATTAAAAAGGTTCTGTTCAGTGAACAACCAAAAGTTTAAATAATGGCCAAAGGAGTTGAAGGCTGTGGTATGATGACTGTTCTTCACAAAAGAAAAAGTTCTAATGCTAAAATCTGCATAGTTACTTCATTTTACTTCTAAATGCTAAAAAAAATTTCAATCAAAATCTTCTTTTAAGACTTTTTGTTTCTCTTCCTTTCCTTTAACGATAACAAATCTTAAAATACATAAAAACAGTTATGAAACATTCAAACCAATAAAAGCACCAAAGCATTGGCATTGGTATAAAAAGCACTAAATAGACTACAAAAAGAGTTGCTGGCAGCTTAAGAATTGATCATTTGGATATTTTGTAAAAAGAAATCCTTTATTGCTAATGGAGCCTTCTTAGGACATGCTTATAGTCCGGGCAAGTAAGTAAAGCTTCAAGATAATGCATGAAAATCCAAACTAGTACTGCGCTAGCTAATTTATGTTAGAAAATAAGCTCCAAGACTATTCAAATACATCGACAACAACATTTCATTACCCCAATGCCATTAAGTGGCTCCCATCTTTGGTGGCGTTTGGGGGTGGGATGTACGCATCCTTGCCCCTGTTATACCCTGGTTAGTGATAACAAGAGGTTGTTTCCGATTGACTCTTAGTAACAAACACCATCTACAACTTCACATAAATAAGAAGTGCACATGACTAAATGAGCCATTTACTTTAGTCCATTATAATCCGAAGCCCAAAAACAAAATTTTTAGCCCCATCAAAAAAAGGGAGGTCTCCTAACTATTCAACTATATATTGCAAATTTTCAAATTAACTACAAATATGTAATCATAGATTTGCTTAATAGTTTCATATGTCGCTTTGCCCATACAATATTCTATATCCCCAATTCCATTTAGTGCTCCCACCAAGGCGAGGTTTGTGGTATCAAATAAAAGCAACCTTACCCTTATTAGTTAAAACAAATACGTTGTTTATGATGACCTTTGATAGCAATCATCATCTAAAATTTCACAAAGATAAGAAGTGCATATAATTTAATCCCAAAAAACTATAAGTTCTTAGCTCCATCAACCATTAAACAATAAGAAGAGGAAACCTCTCTAGTCTCAACAAATCTGTTATTTACATTTCCAAGGTTCGAACTTCATTATCATCATCATCTCAATGAGTCCTGCCTAAAGGCAAGGTTTGGGGACGGTCGAAAAGAAGACAGACAAATATCCCGTCACAAAGAGGTCACAATCAAAGACAGCTCCTCAACTCGATAAGGTTCAAACTTGAAACCACTAATAACTATCACAACAACACAACCCCAACAAAATAATTCAAGTAGAAGTATACTCATACACCACACGGATCCAGACCCAATTAAATTTCATATATAAACAATAATCAATCAAAAAACCAATTAATTAATCATCATTGTCAATTAAACAATCAAACAACATCATTCTTTCATCAACACCCAAATATTCAAACCCAAATATAAGAATTTTTGCATCAAAATTACCACAAAAAAAGACAATAATCATAAAGTTTAGAATTAAACCTTGCGAGCATAAACATCAGTGAGAATGGCACCCCAACCACCATTGCTAAAGCTGTATTGAACAATTGATGATCCAAACAGAACAAATTGAGGTCTAGTAGGACCCACCATTTTTCCTGTATCAAAAAGAGTGAAGAAGATGATGGGGTATTCAACGATTGAAACTTTTTGAAGTTTGTAAGAGCAAAATTTAAAGGAATGCAATTATTGAAATTGAAAGAATGGAGCGATGTACCAGTTTTTTGAGTAGTCCCTCCGTCTAGTAAGTTATGGGGTTGTATTTATTACTCTCTTTGTAACTACTTTCTCCCCATTTCAATAGTTCTTGCACTTTAAGCCTTCATTCGAGTCATCCAATTAATAATACACTCCACGATTCGATATAGTCGACTTGACCTCACTTCAAAATTAAATAAATTACATAAAAAATTATACAAAAACGTGGACAGGACGGTTTCATTATGAGACTGTCAATTTGAGCCGGCCCAACTTACGCGTATAATAATATTTTAATTTTTTGGGCATTTATCAATTTTGAAAAATGATTCTTTTAATGTCAAAATTGATACCTTTAAGATCAAAATTGAAAAATGCCCAGAAAATGAAAAAAAATGCCCAGACCGTTACACGCGCGAATTAGGCCGGCCCAAATTGACAGTCTCACTATGAGGCTGTCTCGTCCATGACCAGCTGTAAAAATTAATATGGACACTCACACAAGATCCTATTTTGAACCGATCCAAAATACATAACCCGACATCGACCAAATATAGTTTTAAGACAAATGTTTTTGGTCGGGTCAATATCGGACTTTGTGTTCACCTTACTTTTGGATTTTTACATTATTATAAATGTATTTTTGAGATCGTATTTAAGTTGAGTTTATGTATACATAGTTAGGTAAATTTCAGATTTAATTGATTTTGAACATCTTTTGTGGTTGTTGTTTTCATGCTATTCAATAATTTTGACTTTTCATATTTTTAGTGGCGACCAATGAAGAATTAGTACTTATAATCTTTTTATAGTTACATTCTATCAAATACTAGTAGTTATTTTTTTATCCTATTCAATGCATTATTTTGATTTTTAATATCTTTATTATGTATATATAAAAAATTTAAAAATTTATATTATAAAGATATTTATATGGACGAATCAAAAAGAGTTCAATTTAAATGTAAGAAAATTTTTCTTAATGAATACTGTCTAGTTCATTTTTATATGTCTCATTGAGGATTATTAACGAAAAATAAGTGGATAAAAATCTAAGACAAAGATTAAAAAATAAAATTGAAAAGGATAAGATAAGTAAATTATTTATCAAGTAATCAGTAGATTTAATAATTTTAGTAGAATATTAATTATTAATTAAATAGTTAGTAGAGTTATTATTTTATACTAATAACTTAAGTTGGAGTATTATTTACTAAATTAAGAAATTAGTGGAGCTGATAGGCTTATTATTTTAGTAAAAAGTAGCTAATAGAGTTATTATCATCATGGATGATTAAAATTGTTTCAGAATAAAAAGATTCGTGTAGTAAGCTTTTAAAACCATCTATTTAAAGTTGGAAAATAAAGATAGAATTTTGGGTTGAATTAGTGGCTAAAAATTTTTCTTAAATTTCATTACGTTAGGTAAAATAGTATAAATTCAACGAAAAAACTTTTTTTTTGTCTACCAAGTGAAAAAGTTAAAATGTTAAAATCACCATTTGAATTAAAAAAAAAAATACTTGTCTACTACGTGGAAAAGTAGAAAATTGAAGATTACCATATAAAATTTAAAAATAAAATAATGATCAAATTCATTGGAAGCGAACAATATTAGTTAGGAAGACGAGTATAGTACTAAAGAGGATACAAAATTTGGTGGAGAATTTAATGCTCCATTGCATTTTGGGGTTTTTCTTGTTAATGTTTGATGGAAAATTTTCTCAATTTCTACAATCAGTAGTAGTGTAGTACTGCACAACACTACAACTACAAAAGCTAGTTGTCTCAATTCTAAAAATAATTTTGAGAGATAATTTTATAAAGCAAAAGCAAATAAATACTCTGAAAGAGTTCAATATTAAGAGTAATAATATATTTTAAAGAATAGATTATAAACATAATAAAAGACAAAAATAATATAACATACTTCTACGTGTATGAATTGGTCATTCCATTCCAAATGTTGTGATATATTACATCTTAAAACTCAAATATGTAAAAGTTTTTTAAATTCTAAAATGCATACTCAAAAGAACAAAGTATAATATAATTAAGATATATATTATACTTCTATAGTCAAAATATATTCGAAATTAGTTTATACCTTAGTTAAAGAATGCCCCAATAAGAGTTCATCTAACAAGTTGAACAAGGGTAAAGACAAATACCTATAAGCTTTGAGATGTAGCCATCAAAATTGAGTATGCTTAAAGTAAATTGATTAATCCAAAATATATATTATACTTTAATGTTTTTGAATTAAATTTATCTTAAATAAACCTAATAGAAGTATTTTTGCAACAATATAGTTGTGGTTATAATTAGCTACCTTTAGCAAATTCCATGTTCTACAAGCTATTAGAGGTTTATTTGAGAAGCCTTATTGAATGTAGTATTCACCAATAATTTGTCAGGAAATAATTCTTGGGCAGATATCTGTCAATATCACACCAAACTTCTAGGCCCAATTTTTATAGCAATGGTAGCTAAAAAGTTGGTACATGTGCTTTCTACTTATGACAACAATGTCAATGTATTACACTATTACAATGTAAGAAGCCATCTTTCCAATTATAAAGGAACACAAATTCCTGTATGAGACGGTCTCACCGTGAGACATGCCTCATATTTGGGTTAAATAGCCCAATTATAGAAACTTTTAACTTATGGTCTTTTTGTTTTGAGGTCACCTCACCGTGAGACGGTCTCATACAAGACGGAACGATAAAGCAATTTGTTCATAATTGTCAAAAAAATGAATGATATTGTTATATGCTCCAATTGTTATTACTGATCACAAAAAGTTCGATTCTCACCCCCTATGGTAAGGATATATTTCCTTTTCTCCTTGCCTGTAGGTGATTCTTCAATAATATCCCGAATAGAAAAAATCATTGGTTGGGAAATTTAGTCCAACAATTGTCCGAACCAGTTTGCTCCGGCAGTTTGAATTTCCAACAACAAAATAATGTGCTAGTGGCTAGAGCCACAAAAGAATGGAGTATGATTGAATGACTGGGATCAAAAAGTAGAATGCTTACAGAGTATGATTAGAAAGCTGTATTCAGTAGCTCAAAGCCTTTACATGCAGCAGCAACTTTTGTATGTGCAGTAACCATATGCCTATGTGCATCCCCAGTAGTCGAGCTCGTAAAATGATCTCCTCTAGCCAAGCAGTTAGCCGTGCTAGTAAAGATTTTTTCTTTGATAACTTTGCTTGAATGACGGCTTCTGATGAAACTCTACCTATGATAAAGAATGTATCCAAGGACGATCCTTGCAACTGATCAAACAAATGCATAATAAGAAAAAATCTAGAAACGTAGTTGGACACAATCACACAAATGAAACTTATTAAGGACAAGTTCTAAATATAAATTTAGTAGGTCAAAGAACAGTAAGCCTTGAAACTTGAAAGGATGGCAAATAATTTTGAAAACAGCATGACGAGGAAATCAAAAAGAAAAAATCGACATATAGTTGAAGTTTTAAGTTCGAATGTAATACCAAATCATTATTGACAGCACGTAAGCAATCATTGGTCTTCAGCATTAGCAAGATCACACGAGGCAACCTCCTTAAAAGTTCTGAAATTTGAGGGAAGTACAGAGATGCATACATCTGAAAGCAACATACACAATGTTATATATGCAACAATCAATTACACAAAAACATTATGCTAAGCAACAATCCAATTTCAGTGACAGTTGATATGAGGCAATCAAATTGTAGCATTAAGAAGAGCAGTATAGTGATGTTTTAACACAAATAAATGAATTTACCCGTAGTTCAGATCGATCATCTTCTGTTCCTTTTACCACCAAATGATCAACTGAAGTATCTATAACCCTATTCCAAGGCCTCATGGTTAGAATACCTGCAAACAGCGCATAAAGATCATCCCCAGCTCCCAGCTTTGCGCTATATTCTTTTATAGCCTTTGCATCAGAAAAGACCAAGCCCTACATAACACATCATGAAAATTGAAAAACAACGTCTCAAATGCTTATCTATAAACATACACTTGAAAACAATTTGCTAGATATGCATGAAGAACAAATTTCAAACCTTCCATAATGCAGCATAGTTGATTCTGGTATCAAAATCAAGTTCTTTGTATAGACCATGGTCCAAAAGTACCAACTGCGGTTTTCTTGTCCCTGTAATATTTAAGGAAAGTCAGAAGACAGTATTTGCATATGAAATATCGAAGTATAAATTTCTAAGCAAAGAAAATCAGAGATCAATGCATAAGTGATAGATAAACAAAGAAAATGCAGGGATTAATGCATAATGAAACTGAACAAAGAGTGCGCAGTGTGCTTATGTATGCACCCATACAAGAAATATTTGAATATAAAACACCTGATGTAACTCATCACCGCGAGTCTCTGCCACATTTTGGATATATGTTTTATATAGAACACGTGATATTGCATGTGGTATGGGCATCTTCCGCATTAAGATGATGGCTGAACGACACGATAGCAAGAGGAAGACATGAACAGAATCCTTTGAAATTCAACGATTCATCGAAATCAAGAGAATCTGGAGACATGAGCTTGCAAGGAGCATCGCCCATTCAGAAAGCTTCATAGGTTTGATCATTATTTTCCTTTTCATTTCTTAAAAATACATCACAAAATCACCGTCCTTAAACTGCTCCCAATTAATTTCAAGTTCAGTTCAGGTAGTCAATTAAGCAGCTTGAACATGCCCCCCAACTTTTACTAGTACTTGACTACATGGTGATGAGAGAAATATGGTCAAGTAAACAAACGCAATTTGACCAAGTAAAAAAAATGTAATCCAATGTCCTGAAATGGAGGAAATATCAGTCACATCAGAAATGATTGCGCAACTAGTGCAGTTTTGCATAACTCCTACATGTCTTCATCTATCTGCATACAACTGTCTATGTGTAGAGTAAACAAGTTGCATCAGAAAGAAGGCAAGATAAACTTAATAATTTTTCTCAGGAATGAGCTAGGTGATTCTGGTTTGTTAACATGACCTAGGTTGCAGAGCATCTGAGACAGTGAGGCTTAAAGTAAACTATTATAATCAAACTCTAAATTGAAAAGGTAGCACAAAAGAACGGAGAACCACATTAGAAGGATTTGGCTACAACAGCCAAACACAGCATCTTCATGACCCGCCCTTCAAAGACCTATGACATGACTTGTAAACACTTAACAGTCATCAGATATCTGACGCCTCTCACCGTATGAAAAGATTGCTCCAACTAGGAGGAATCAAATTCATGAGTCATACCACTAAAATTGTGGTAAACAGTGATAGACATACGTGTCGCAGCATATTAGAGAACCAATTCGAATTTATGTGTCAAAGATCTACAATACAATGGAAGCAATGCATCTCATGAGACAAACAATAGAAAACTATAGAGCTAGAAAGAAAGACTTGCACATTGTTTTCATTGACTGGAAAAGACATGAAAAGGTACCAAGATAAGTGCTTCGGTAAGCAATAACAAAGCAGACGATATACATTATTAATTTACTACAGTGTAAGATATGTAATGAGAAGTGAAGGACTTCAACCCACAACTGACTTTCACCAAAATCTAATCCCTTTTCTTTTTGCAGTGGTCGTAGTCTCGTCGATGAAATAACTTGATCATTCCAAAGATATTTTCCTTGATGCGTGTTATTTTCTGACATCATTATTTTAGTATATGAGATCGAAGAGATGGTACACTAAATTAGAACGATGGAGACTATAGATGGAGTGACAAGGGTTTAAATTATGCAGACACAGACAAAATGCATGAAGTGTCACTTTACAACAATGAGATAAGTAGCAGCACTATAAAGTTGAAAATGAAAGAAATCACTTCAAGTTAAAGTTTCAAATATCTTGGGTCTATATTCTTGAATAGTGGGGACTGAGGATATCCAGCAAAATGTGAGTCATAAACATAAAGTGTAAGTGGCAAGAAGGGAGAGTGGACAGACGCAACTGGATATTATGTGATTGAGGTGTACCCCTAAAACTAAAAGGGCAAGTTTTAGTGAACAACCATTAGATCGAATCAAAATGTTGGGCTTTTAGAAAGGATCATTATAGGAAGATGGTAGTAGTATAAATGCGAATGCTTAGATGGATAAACGACATACTTTATAGTTTATAACAAGGACATAAGAACGGGCTTAAGAGTCGAAGATAGAAAGAAAAAATGAAAATGAATCATTAATGATGGTTTGCGCATGTGTAACAACGGGTTATTGATGAACTATTAAGGGAGATAGAAAGTTGAAACTTGAAGGATTAAAAAAGGGTAAGAAAGATTGAAGATGACATGGAGGGTGAGAGAAAATTTACAGTTTGAGATGGTAGAAAATCGAAATGAATGGAGAATGAAAATTCATATGGACAGCCACAAGGATACTAGCATCAATCTATTGATTTAATTAGTCGAACACTATCTTTTGGAATGGCTTTGACAATGTTGTTCTTGTATATTGTGTCAAACCGTCAAAGACGATGTCAAGATAAAGGTTTCTTCTCCTCTTTCTATTACATTGATACTTCTTCTTTCCATAAAATTAGGATGATAATGTGTAGAAATGCGTAATTCTCGTAAATATGAGGTAGCTTTATGCATAAATTGGCTTAGAGGGTAAAGCTATTACAAGGGAAGATCGTACAGATATAGAGGCATTAGAGAAAGTGGCATGTCAATGCTCACCTCGAGTGATAGCTAGTCACTACTCCAAGGCTGAGCATTAAAAAGCTTGACCCCTGAGCAATTATAGATATAATCTCTTTTCCTTCTCCGTCTCTAATTTCCAGATTAATCCCTCTTTATCCTTTATTTTCTTTCTTTTTTTTTTAGTTTGTATTGGAGTTCCTTTTACTCACCTCTAAATTTGTAGTCTACTTTTTCAGCTACCTTGGCGCCAACGAAAAACTTATGATAAGAAATCTAGAATGGAGTATTATTTATATTTTGTACCATTGATATACAGATTAAACTCTCTGGACTCAGATTACTGAAGCTGAAACAAAGTCCACATTATCAAGACCTATCTTTGTCTCTGTCATATCAAGAAGAATTTCCATTCACCTCATGTAAGGAAATTTCAGCAAAGATTGTCCCCAATTCTTCGGTTCACCCATGATTTCTTTGGTAATTTAGACTTGAAATCATAAGCTAGTTTTAAAGGGTACTCTTTGTAACATGAGGTTGCAGAATGCATAGCATTCAGCTGTAAGAAAAAGCACAGCACATCAAAGGAAAACTTAAAACCAGCAATGAAAAATTAATATCCATGTCAACGCAAGACAAGGGAAAATTTTTACTCATAAAAAGCCAAAGACATTAAATAACATAGCACAACAAGGTTCAGGATTAAATGAATAAAAGCCAGTCTTGCACAAGATACGGATAGATAGGATGACATTTGATGAGATATAAGTCATTCTTGATTTCACACGTGAAATGGATCAGAAAAGGTAGCTTTCCAAGAAGCACTGGCAAACACTTTGTAAGATTTGGATTTTGTGAGAATTTGGCCTACATACACTTATGTGCAACAATTGGTGCAATACCCATAAATAAGCAATTGGAAAGAGAATTATCTAACCCAAAATATTTCTTTTGCTTGATGGCAATGGACGCACCAGCAAATTAGCTGCATGTGGATCACAGTGCACAAATCCATGTTTGTAAATCATCTCAGCAAATGCTTCACTAAGCTGCAATCAATTATGATTCATCCATTCTCATCAAATTATACTCAGGGTTAGCACAAATTTCAGCAAAAGAAATTCTACAATAAAATGTAGAGGAAGGATCTACATAACATGCCAAATTAATTAAGCAACATCATTAAATTAGTTATTCAACTCCCAACTTGATACAGAAAGGAAAAAGTTTGTAATTTTGAAGGAGATAGAAAAAATGAGAGAACTCTGGGACAGCCAGATCCAAAACATACTAATCTATATAACAGAAACCAAGCCACTAGTGCTCATGCATACTGAATGCTAATTCACAACAGAGGTCACCATGCTAATCAGGTCTTGCAAGGTCAAAAAGTTACCAGTCTAGAAACATCAGATGGTTGAATTCCCATCTTCTGAATACCCTTCACGTCATTAACTTGCACACCATCCATGAACTCCATTGTTAACAATTTGGAGGTGCTCAAGTTCCAGTATACCAATGGAACATGTATATTTTCTGCTATATGTGGTGATAGTTTACAGAAATTATGCAAACATTTTTGGCTATTCTGCGCCTCCACCAAGAAGTCCAGTTCCTGATAGCCACAAAAAGAATAATCTGAATCAAATTTTGCAGATGAAGAAAAAAATAAATCAACGCCAGTTACCAAAAAATGAATGAAGTGCACATGGTGTAATAGACTGAGACGTCCTCTAAAGTCTAACGGCAGCAAAATCAGAAGATTAGAATTATAATAGCCACATAATCCTAGCTAATGTTCTTTCCAATCTTGAGGAACATTTCACGGTATCCTTTTGTTTCACGCTGTATGTGAAATTATAGCGGTCTTCAGTTATGCCCTGCTCTCTCCCTCTTATACTACAGCCATTTATCTATCATCAAAACTATTGGCTTCGCATAGAATATAGTCAACCTTGTTTGTCGCCAGATACCAAGTTTTGCATCAACTCTGAATTAATACACATAAAAACCAAGGAAACAGTTTTGAAACAAACGTATCAGCATGAAAATTCATATACATGAACCCTAGAACAACAAATAGTGAAGTATAGAGAGTAAAAACTAAATGGCATCCACTTCAGCCATAGCAACATAAATGCATAAAATCCCTAGGATATTCAAACGAGAAAAGATCACATTTCTAGCCGCTGCTTCTCAAGTCTTGAACTAAAAAAGATCTACAACGTACCTTAGGCAAACTCTCACGGACCTCAGCAATCAACCACCTGTATACATAAATCAATCCACATGTTAGACTGCATTTTTACCAATTCATATCGATGAAATAATAATCACGCATAAAAGGTGCACATAAGCAGTATTAACATGTGTAGCTCATAAATTAAAAAGTATTTCAGTTAGTCACCCAGCATAGAATTATAACAAAGACTTTAATAGATACAGGTTCAGGCATATTGTTTTTTAAATAGCCAGCAAGCAAGAGTACATCAGTTTTATAATTCACAACACCTATAATCAAAATTGGGAAACAGCCGATGCAGAGTGTTTACAATCAACTCCACAGTTGCATAATCTGCAGCAGCAGTATCGGTCATGTGAGTGTGTTGCACCTAGATATCAGAGAAGTGACACGGAAATGAAAATAAAATATAAGTAATAAGATAGAAATAATGCTTGGATCTACATTACGTAGAATTCATAATGGTAATTTTTTATCAGTATAGTGGTCGTAAGTAACCTTCACAGCAACTTTTTGGCCATCACGCAAATGTGCAACATGAACTTGTGCAAGGGAAGCACTTGCTATGGGAACAGGATCAAATTTGGAGAAAATCTGCACATGACAGGGAATTAATTAGTGACAAATGCTGTAACACTATTTATTTATCAAACACACGTTATACCAAGGTTCAGCCGTAAATTTTTGTGTGTGTGTGTGTGCGTTGTGGGGGGGGTGGTCACATGAGCGCCTCTACTTGACCAATGGCAAAGTGTGAATATGGCTTAGCCAGGTTCCCCTCCATGTAACCAGAAAATATGGAGTACCAAGTATACAACAAAAAAAATGATGGTTCCCAATATCACCCTTCTCCCATGAACTCCTCGGTTCTTGCTCATCAAACAGATAAATGATTAGGGTAACATCAACTTACACCGTGATGACTGTACTACACACAAGTATGGATAGGAAAGGTACACTATTTTCTCAAAAGATACATTAACACTTTTTTCCCAATGCTATTGAGTGGCTCCAAAAAGATCTATAACTATTAAACCTTTTGCAAAGAAATTGCTGCAAAGAACAATAACAATATCCTCGTCTCCCCTCTCTCCCAAACTCTAAACAAACCACCCCGCTCCCACCAATCCTACCCCTTTCTAATTTAGGGAGATGGTAAGGGACCCCATAGTTGAAATAAGATTAAGTATGGATTTCTTAAGCATCTATTCTTAAACCACAAATACGCACAACATATTACAGCTTCCAACTCGCCAAATTCACAAGATATCTTTTGAACTCTAAAGTTAAGGAATTTATAATGGATTCCATCACATTTTATAGGATACAAATCATGAAACCTAAAATAATTTATAGTTAAATTAATAATGTGCCCAAGCTCTCAAACTTCTGGTTCTCATGTTTATACGAAATCCATCCCACACAATGATAAAATCACGGACAAGAAAGAATCAAATGGTGTAATCTAAAAATTTTCAATAAAAAAAATCATAGTCATTGAAAAAATTGGACAAGAGAGCAATCACAGATTCAACTTGAACGAAGATGAAGAATTGTATCATTAGTGCGGTAAAAGGGGATTCTAAGACTATATTTACAAAACTATTTTAAAATGTCATTTACCCCGCCGAGGCAGAAACCACTAAATGCTATTGGTGTAATGGAAAGGAATGTTAAATGTCATTATTGCATTTTCTCTCTCCTTCCATCAAAGGCACGATCCAATTTTTTCCTATCCACTTTCATTTTTCTCATTTTACATTTAATTAACCATAATGTGACTGTAAATATTACTGCAGGACAAGCAGCGCCCTCTAGACATCCATATGCCTCCAAAAATATATTTTAAAGAAACCAAGTGATTAAGCCTAAAGTCTATTGAATCATGCTTAACCTCATGTAAAAGGTATAATGCTTGATATTCAAGAGAGCTTCACTCCATGATGGACCAACTCTTCATCATCAACTCACAAAGTCACAAGGACCACATCCTTTGTTTGACTTACATCATCTATTCTTATTTGCAGCTCCCAAAGTAGCATTTAGGGGCATTAATGCTCATAACCTCAAATGCTCTTGAAAAAGAAGTCATGATCATCAGCAAGAAAATTAAAAAAAAATTTCAACTACTAGCTTATAGATATGACAAGAACTGTATGAGGTGGCCTCTCTTGAGTCGTTAAGAAATCTAGAAAAGCATTAGCCCCATTTTACTTGATTACCATTCCAACACAATACCTTGACCAAGATAGCCTTTCTAACAATAGTCTTCGAATAAAAAGGGGAAGGATGGAGCTAGGGGCCAAAAAGGAGCTCTAAAATTAAATAAATGAAAATAAATTATCTAAGTGGCTCGCCTCATAGAGTTTAGTGATACTGCCTCGTGATGGCATTTGTGACGCACCCAAATGTACCTTACACCTAGGTAGGATTTTGTTAAGCCAAGGAGACAACAATAGAAAAGGGTGATCTCAAGTGGCATTCACCAAGGACCATTCACCAAGCACCATGCCAAAAGAGTACTCTAAAACTATTGTATAACCCTAAAAAACAGTCTTCAAAACCTAATTCAAAGTGCAATTTGGCCCTAAATCAAATCACATTTTTAAGTTCCTCACATGGCCAAAGTACACTCTTACTGGAAGCATCAGAGTTTTTGCGTGGTGTCTCTCTTTCATATGCCATTTTAATTCAAACTATCCCTTGTTATCCCAACAGAGAATAACGAAAATTTTCGTTACAGGACTAAGAGTATAGAAGCAGCACATGAACTCAAGAAAGAAGATATTCAGCAATTTGCCCGTTACAAAAGTATGGGGAGAAAAGGGACAATATTTGCATACTTCATCTGGTGCCCCTCCAAGCTCCTTCTTAATGACATCACACACTTGATCATATGAAGAAACTGGACACCTATTCAACATAGACTCCCTCATTGTTTTAACATACTCTTCAGGCACCAAATACTCCTGATACAGAGATGAAAACAAAATAGCATCAAAAATGAAATAACAAGATATATTCAAACAGAACTACAACAAATCAATTTGACATACTCAAGAAAAAGTTAGCAATCTGCCACAGAAAGCATATTCAGATCTCTTACTGCTAATAATTGCTAGAAAGTATAGTTCATACCAATTGACTAATATGTTGACCAAGCTTAATATATATTCCTCCATTTCTGAAACATAGATCTTGAAGCTTCTGTGCACTTCTAAGATGAACGTCATGTTTCACTTTAGAATATTCACTACTCCCTTCGGTTAATCCCTGCAGTGAATATTCATAATCTGGTCCGTGCCATAGGATATCAGACGAATATATGATAAAATAAAAACAATTAAATAATTTAAACTTGACAAACATACATATATAACACTCTCAATAGCAAGGCATCACGTAATGATTTGTAAGAACGAACTAACATAGAAAATAATACTTATTTGTTTTGTCAAATCATTACAATATTCAACAAAACAGTAATATCCATAGCCATGTGAGTGAATTTATGAATGGCGACTGCAACTATTATAAAGCACTTTGAGCAAATGAACATAGATGCAACAACTTGAATATAAACCCCCAGCTGATGAAGGCTACAAACCAAAATGCTATCATACTACGCTCTAGTACCCTTCCATATTTGGCAAAGAACATGTAATGACTCCCCTTTGACTCCAACCATACATAAATCACTATGTCACGCTTCAAACTACCTGTAATCTATACTAAAACTCACTCCATTCTAAGTAACACCCATTCATGTTGCCTCATCCGGTCAAACTAACGGTTTAAAACACCTTCACCAAATTGCCACCCTGTACAGATCAACAACTACTCACTACCCTAACTTTTTTATTTCAAATTGATATGCTCATAACATTAATATAAATTTTTATCATTCCAAAATAGCGAAAATCCAACCAAATAGTGTTCAATCATTCATTAGTCATTGGTTCATTAAGACCATGAAAACCTGAATATCTTTGGTTGACTACTGTCTGCAAAAAACATGCTGGGACAAAAACGTCCAACAAGAGGGGCAAACTAATTGCATCCAACAATCAAATTCCTATAAACTCTTCCCTCCTTTATCACACTATTTTGATCTAAATAGCATCTATTACAACAGCAATGAAATAATCGAAAATTTCCAATCATTACACAATATCATAAAAACTAAAACCTCAAATCACAACTAAAAATCAAATATATCATTTACAACAATCAATTTCCAACCAATCAAACAATCACACGCAAAATTAAGGTCGTAAATTACTAAACTTAAAGCAAATAACAAAAAATTAATCATTAATGCAAACCCTAACTGGAAACCATAATCATAAACAAACCACAGAATCATGAAAATTTAAATAAAAGGGAGGAGTACCAAAAGCGATACTAGCGGCGGTGAGAGAATCGCGAAAGAGGCGAACAGGAACATTAGTCCATAGCTTACAAGTCGATGCAGGATCATCGGAAGTTATGATTGTTGCACCGGCAGTTCCTCCTACGACGGCGGTAGTTGCCGCCATTAAAGTGGCTGTTGTTTTCCATAGAAATCGCATGGCCATTTTTTGACCGCGATATTTAGTTCTAGACAACAAAACATAACCGACTACCCTCGTCTAATGTTTTGTATAACTCGGCAATCAATTTATTTGTTAAGTGTTTAAAATGCGACTTTATAATTGCTCTAAATATGTGAGTCTAACACTTTACGATTGTAATTGTTTACGTTAAAATTATAAGAGCACTCCCAACGGCGAATAAAACAAATTTTTTTACTAATCTCTTTGTATATGCTTTTTTTTTCTATCATATTAAATTTTGTGTGAAAATATTTGCTAATCTAATTTATCCTATGTGAGAAAACAAAAAAATTTTCTCATTATTTTCTCCCTCCTACTTTTTTGTTCTACCCTTTTTTTTTATTCTCTTAGTTTTTAATTTAAAATTTATGTACTATAAAGAGTGTTTAGTTTAATAAAGTTAAAATTAATCATTTTAAAATTGTAAGTGATCACTTAAAATTATAGGCGATCACTATAAGAGTAAGTTTGTAAGTGTACATTGAATTAGCTCAATAGTAATAGTTTCATCGTGAGATCGTTTCATTTGAGAATTTGTGATAACTTTACTATTTTTGTATGTTTTATCAAAATTGTCTCAATTCTATTTTTATCCATAATTCACCCTCTTACTTTAATCTATTTATACATTTAATTAATTATATTATGTCATCTCCACATTTGTTCAACTTTTTAATAGAATATACTTTTTACTACTTTTTCGGTTGCTTTGATTTCTTCACCAAATATAGATGGAGAAAATTTAGTAGAATATAGGTCCTCAACTCAGAGTGTTTATTAACTGTTGAGTCAAGCTCCAAATCTCGCCTTGGTGGAGGTGAGTTCTATCACCTCATAACGCACTCTTTGGCTTGCACGTTTGAGAACGAAGTTGTGAGTGTAAGGAAGTATGAGAGCATATGTTTTGGGCAATCAATGAAGTGATAGATAAGGATGATCTAGAGGGTCTTAATGAAGGGAAAATACAATGATCATGGAGCTTCGAAGGTGGCTCGAGTGGTCGAGCATGTATGGCTCGACCGAGCCACAAGACAATAACATTCCGATAACTTCAGAGGAGTTGCTCGACCGGTCGAGCGGGGGCTGCTCGGGTCAAGTGGCCAGCCACTAGTGGAAAAAATGTTATCTGCTGCGTGACATTTGCTGCGGTTTTTTCTAAATGCAGCATTAAATGGCATGAAAAAACGAAGGAAAAAAAGTTACATTACAGCATATAAGGTATTTTTTGTTTTTTTAAAAAATAAAAAATACCTTATATGCTGCGGTTTTCATAGAACCGCAACATATAAGGTATTTTTTATTTTTATAAAAATAAAGCGCCTCATATTACTAGTCTTCATGAATACGATACTCATATGCTACTGTTTTATTCTTCAAACTGCTTCTTCTTCAAGCTGCAAAAACCCACGACACCATTCTTCACACTGCTGTTGTCTGCAAAAACCCACTACATTTGTTGCTTCTTTTCTTCTTCATCCTTCTTTTTCTTGTTTCTTCTTAAAAACCCACGAATTGCTATTATTAGTTGTTTTATTATTAGTTTGTATAGCTATGGTTAATTTTGAGTTGTATTATTTTTAGAAATAATTAGCTAGAGTTAGTTGAATGAATGTTGTTATTATTATTATTATTATTATTATTATTACTATATATATATATATATATATATATATATATATATATATATATATATATATATATATATATATATATATATATATATATATATATATATATATAGAGGGTTGGTTGAATAAATGTTGAAATGGTTATAATTATGGTTATTATTATTATTATTATTATTATTATTATTATTATTATAGGGTTGTATTATTTTTAGAAATAATTTGCTAGAGTTTGTTTGTGTTTTTCCATGCGTTTTAGCACAATGAAGAAAGTGCGTGGAGAAATGGGATCTAGTTCGAGAGCCACATATCCAAAATGGAAAACAGTAAAGGTACACAACACTATTTGGTATATATTATTGTGTTGAAATTTTTATAATCCAAATCAACAGTCATATGCTTGATATTACGAGCTAAGTTGCTTTTTTAAGGTTTTTCAAGCGTTTTTGGCACTTTCTCGCATAAAGTAGTGCAAACTTGGTTTGTTTGACACGGAACTTGGCACACAGCACTATTTGGTATATATTGTTGTGTTGAAATGGTTAGAATCAAAAACAACAGTCATATGCTTGATATTACGTGCTAAGTTGCTTTTTGAAGGTTTTTTAAGCGTTTTTGGCACTTTCTCGCATAAAGTGGTTCAAACTTGGTTTGTTTGGAGGGAAACTTGGCACACAACACTATTTGGTATATATTATTTTATTGAAATGGTTAGAATCGAAAACAATAGTCATATGCTTGATATTACGTGCTAAGTTGCTTTTTAAAGGTTTTTTAAGCGTTTTTGGCACTTTCTCCCAAAAATTGGTTCAAACTTGGTTTGTTTGGCACGAAACTTGGCACACAACACTATTTAGTATATATTATTGATTTGAAATGGTGAGAATCGAAAGCAATAGTCATATGCTTGAAATTACGTGCTAAGTTGCGTTTTTGAGGTTTTTTAAGCGTTTTTGGCAGTTAAAAAGCCTATCTGCTGCTATCACTAATGCTTGGGGTCGAAACCGCAGCATATGGTGGCCAAAAAACCGCAGCATTTGAGGTTTTTTTCCACTAGTGAGCAACACTTCACAGACGCGGGTTTCTGTTTTAACTCGGTTCTTTGTGGGCTTTTAAGCCTTTTGTCCTAGGGTTCTCTAATTAGTTTTAGGGCTATATAAGGGTTCTTAGAACTTTATTAGAGTAGTGTGAGTGAAGCTAATTGTTGTGAATGGGCTATGGCAATGGTGAAGAAACAATAACAAAACAAATGTAAAGATAAACACCAAAACAGAGCACAACAATGGAAGAAGCAAAACACACGATAAATGAGGTATCTATGGATACCTCCCCCTCAAAATAAGTATCTTATCATTAATATTAATCAAAATACATTAATGACTCACCTTTCCAAAACTTTAAGAACACCATCTCAAAGCAATTATTGAACCTTTAACTCAATCTCACACAAACACGCATAAACAAGGATGAAGAGCTCTTATGGTGTGAACCCTAGCCTTCAATCTCGTATATGCCTCTCTCAATATCCTAATGGTGTTCTAAGACTCCTTATATAGCCCTTAAACATATTAGACAAACCTAGGACAAAAGGCTTAAAAACCCACAAAAATCCCGCAACAAAACAGCAACGCGTACTGGGCAAGTACTGCATGCCGCTCGACCCGAGTAGCCTTGCTCAACCGATCGAGCCAGCTCCCTGATGCTACTGGACAATTGTTGTATTAAGGCTCGATCGAGCCCCATAAACTCGGCTGGTCGAGCGGCCCTCAAAGCTTCCCAAACTTCGTGTCTTCCCATCATTAAGGCACACCAACTCATCATTATTCATCACTTGATCAAGTAACCCAAAACATATGTGTCCATACCCATTAACACTCTCATCTGCACTCTCAAAAGTGCAAGATAGAGCATGCATGATCAAGTGATCGAACCAATCACTAACCTAATGGGAATTGGGTCTTGACTCAACACTAATACACTAGAAGCAACTAGGGTTTATCCAAGAGAGTTCTTCATTGTATTAGTGATTTTGTGAGAGACCACCACTAAAGGTGAGGTCTTTACTTTGGGAGATTGTTCTTGAAACTTATAAGATAAGTCATTGATGTATTGTTAAGTATTTTAATGATAAGATACTTGTTTTGAGGGGGAGGTATCATAGATACCTCATACATCTTGTGTTTTTGCTTCTCCATTGTTGTGCTCTGTTTTTGTTATTTTCTTTGCACTTTGTTTTTGTGTTTGTTTTTTCACCATTGCAATAGCCCATTCACAACATTAACCTATAATAAAAGGTATTTTGAAGTATTGTTAGCTTATAAAAAGATATTCCTATATATAATTGTTCAGATTGATTTACAAAATATTATAAAGTTATGCTCTATTTACTTAATTTTCAACCTTAACAATTGAGATACACATAAAGTTTTAATTATTGAATTACACATTAATCATTTAGGTAAAAAAAATATTTTAAATGACGTATTATTCATAAAGTATTAAAAAAATAAATCAATTATGATAATGAAAAAATATTATTAAACCAAACTTTTTATAATAATCAATTACTTTATAGGATTGCATTCAAGCAATTATGAAAGAATAAATTATTAATTATTTTTGGAATTTTCTTGTAAAATCTTTTCATAGAAAATCCATTTGGGTATTTATGTCTTAATTAATTTTAATATAATAAATATTTTTAAGTTTTTCTATTATTTTTGTGCAAATAATTAATTTAAATTGTTTATTGAATTATGTTTTTACTGATATTCTCTTTTTAAAACCTATTTTTAATACTACCATTGTCACACTACATTTTTTTTAATATAAATAGACACCACTTACTTTAAAGATCAAGTTTTAATCAATGTGCCATATAACAAAAGGAGCATGTATATTAGTAATACGTTTTTTTAATCTAATAATAATTGGAATCTTATTAAATGTTTTAATTTCTTTCAAATTAATTAATTCATCAGAAGTACATAATTAGTAAGGTTTATTGAAAAACATTTTTAAAACATCCTTAGCACGAAAATTTATTTAGTTAGTGTAATTGTTAAAGGCTGCTGTTTAGTCTGAGTTTTAGAAAATGCAATAATGTTATTAACAAGAGTAATAATTTTATTAAGAAGGTAAGAGCTACATAAACTTTTTATTGTATTTTAAGTTTAAGGTAAGGTGAATACCTTATAGGCCGTGGAAGGAAAATTGATCACTCCATAGATGGTCAATGACCCAGATATGGATGAAAATATTAAGATGATTTATCCCACATTGATGAATTAATATAATATGTAGGCATTAATAATAAGTCAAATTTAATTTAATATGGTATTAAAACCGATGGTTCGATTAATAAATAAAAATGGTAGGTCCAAAAAGAATAATGTACATACACTAAATGATTACTCTCACCGTATCACATCTGAACTTAACAAGGGTTCACATGTGAGGAGGATCTTGGGATGGTTTATCCCAAGATCAATAAATTAATATGTTGACATTAATAATAAATCTAGCCTAATTTAACATAAAAAACTTTCAACGATTACTTCAAACCTATAATTATGAGCTATGTAGTTTTAAAAGATTTTATAATGTATATATTTTTGTTTTGTTATGTCATGTCTTTCATAAAATTAACCAATTTCTTCATAATTTAGAATATAGCATAAACAAATCGGACAATAACAAATTTAATCCAAAACTTTAGGAATATTATTACTCCTATATTTTATTAAACATAGTACTAATATTGATGAAAAACAAAAAGGGATAATTATACAGCACATAATTAACTAAATTAATTTGGCCGCAAATTACTATAATCACTAATTAATCTAAGCCAAAACATAGTAATTAATAGAGAAATAACTTAAAACTCCTAATAAACTTACTAATACATATTCATAGACTATATATCCGCAAGACTATAACAACTAGATATTCTCGTTTCCTCTTGCCTGTAGAGAATTTATCGGCCTTATCCCAATAAAAAAACTAGCGAATAACTTAAAGTTCCTCTAAAGCGACCATATTTTGTAGAGCAAGCTCGATATCATTAGCAATAGCTATGGCATCCTTAGATGCTCCTTGAAGTCCCATTCTTGCTAGTCCTGCACAATAGAGTCCATTTTTGCCCTTCCAATGGTTTGGGTAACTGTTCTTTGGAAATCCATTATCATTTAGGACAAAATCATAATCCTACACAAAAAGATTAAGTGTAATTTTAGTGTTATTAGAATGTGAATCAGATTGAAATACCAGTATCGTTCTTAACATCATATGAATTTTAGGTAAAATGAAAGAAAAATGTCCTTTTTATAGAAGGTTGATTCTGGTTATTAATGAGTATGGTGCTTGGAAAAATAACAAATACGGACCCCTATATATATTATAATTATTATTATAAATGTAGATGCGTTATATACTTATTAAATGATAAAAGAATTAATTTAATAAAAAATGCATGCTAAATTGAGATATTGGGCTAAAGTAAAATTAAAATTTTACAAACGGTGTTCTACGTCTTACGTGATAATATTCCTGGGTAGATTTATTACGCCCCTTTTTTGCTCTAGGGCCCAGGCAAATGTCTACCTGGCCTAGAGTTAGAAAAAACCCTACAAAAGACTTTCTTGTTGAAAGTTGTGTTATACAATGTTGTGAAAGAGGATATGCAAAAGTATTACATAATCAACAATGATTGTGCTTTTATTTATTTATATTGTTATTTAATCTCAAACTATTATGTATGAGCTTGTTGTTAATTTTGTGGTAGATTTTATAATATGACTTTTTTATGAATTTATTAAACTTAGTTTAACAAAATTTCAACGTGAAAATAATAGGAGTATGACATTATATGTGATGAATTATGCTATGTAATAAATATCTTTGATATAGAAATTACTGTTTATGATTAAAAAAAAACATTACTATTATGCTATGCAATTAATTAAGAAATTCAAAAAAAATTTGAAAAATAATTGTTTAGTTTTATTACTTTTTTGTTGAAGTTTTAATAGTTGTCTAATCGTATAACTACATGGTAGAAGTATTCAAAAAATCTACTCTTTTTAATGATAAATTTTCGCATTAAATCTAGTATGCATCGGATATATAATAATGTAAAGAAAAATAAAATAATTACGTTATTATACATTGTTTTGTAAAGATTATTCAAATAAGATAACGATTAAAGTTTGCAATTGAAAGGAGATATTTTAAAAATAATAATTATAAAGAAATTGAATACATTTTGATGAGAATAGGTGTCACAATTACAAATCAAATTAATACTCGGCCTATGATAACAAAAAATAAAAATTTAATAATAAAAAGCCTAAATAAAAAAGTAAAAAGATGGTAAAAATGAAAAAATAATTTTAAAAAATCAAATTGGTTTATCATTGGTGCACAATATATATATATATTATGCAATGTCTTTTGTAATTGTATTTATACACTTCGCGAATATTAGTATTTCTATATCAAATCATTTACCAATTCCATCGAACTAAATATAAAAAATAAATGTAAAAATAGTTTTAAATAATTATAATTAGCAAAATTAAAGTAAATTAATAAGGCCTAAAATCTTACCTTAAGCCAGTCGCATGCTGCACTTTTATACCCAGTCGCAAATATAATTGCATCAAATTGCGATTCAAAGCCATTTTCGAACGTGACTTTATCCTTGCTAATGCTCATAATTGAAGGCACAACCTAAATTGTTTTACAAATAAAAAAAATAATTAATAAAGTTATTCTTTTCCAAAAATAGTTGAGTTTTAATTGCATAAGTTGATTTCAAACTAACAATAATGTTAAAACACTAACCACAAGTCACAAGTCACAAGTCACAACAATGTCAAGTTTGTTCTATCAAGAAAAAAAAAACCGTTATGAATCCATCCGATGCATGGTAGTTGTGTGGATAGCTATTAGCTGTCTTTGTAACTAAATAGTTGTGGGTGGCTATGACTGGAACTCTACAATTATAGTTGTTAGATATTTAGTTATCTAATTGTTGTATAAATTATATTGTTTGATAAAAAAAAATAAAGGTTATGGAACACTACCAAAAAGAAGCTCTAGTAGTGACATAAAATTGCGACAATGTCTTAAGGTGTCTTTAGTCCAAAAAATATAAATGACATTCATAAGTGTCGCTATTTCTATTGTGACACTTATAATTGTGACTATATTAAATTACAACATTTTAAGTGTTGTATATCAAAACCTATAAACATCACAATCTTAAAATTAATTAAATTAAAATTAATGAGTATAATGACATCATCATCAGTAGAAATAAGAATAAGGAAGTTAAAGTTTATGTATTGATTTTATCAGATTCTTATTTATCACTTTTCATGAGAAACACGAATAAGCTATGGCAAATTAATTTTTTCTAATTTTTTTATTTAAGAAAATAAAATCTTTATAATATCTTTAATCTATTTTAAAAAAAGTTGGGAAATATTTTTTAAAAAACTTTAGTGTAAAATTGTAGTTAATTTTACTTTTTATTATGTGTATTTAATGTGTTTGATGTTGAACACATTGAGATCAAATATATTATTAATTAAATTGTTAATTATTGGTATTTTATTTTCATATTTTTTATTAATTAAATGCTAATTTTTTAATTGGTATTTCAAAATTAAATGCAATCATCCTAACACTTCAAAAAAAAAAATGCAATCATCCCAAGCATCTCACTATTTTCATGAATAAATTAGTATAAGAAGAAAAAATAAAACTAATGTGACACACCTTGGTGTCACAATTGTTCAAAACTTTGCATTTATGCATGTCATAATTGATGTGACAATTTAAGGTGTTTCAATTATTGTGACGTTTACAAATCGTCACAATTTTTTTGGTGACATTTATAAATGTTAAAATTTGGGTATTATGAATGTCACAATTAAGACTCTTTTTTGTAGTGGAAGCAGTTGAAATATAGTATAATTTTTTGAGAAAAATGTAAAACAAATTTTATATTGATTTTCGAATGCTATGAGTAATTGAACGTCCTCAAAACAGCTTTTTGCACCGTTAAACTCTACTTAAATTACTACTTTATCAAGCAATGATATTTTTTATATGTAACATTTTAATCTCGTTAAACCACTAATAACTACTTAAATTACAAAGTTGAGCACGCTCATAAATTTTAATTTCCAAAATTCACGTGAACCCATTTAAGTATATTTTTTACGTTTTTTTCTTTTTTTTTTTTTGTCTTTTTTGGTAAAGTATCACTTATTATCGGGTAGATATATAATTTTGTAATGTACTCCTACTTAAGGAACTAAATAACGTCCTATTGAGATTCTCATATATTATTTTGATTATCATATAGTATTATTTTGATTATAAATTAAGTTGAGAAAATGAAAGAAATAAGTGAAAATCATATTTACGATGTTTTTTAATAAATAATATTTACTCTTCAACTAAAAACAAGACCCGATTCTCATATGCGCATATCTTATTACTTGATTTATTTACAAATATAAATATAACATATTTGAAGGATTTTCTTCAAATAATTTGAAACAAAATAAAAAATTGCATAAAATTTAATTTTAAGGAATAATATTATAATATATTTGAAGGATTTTGTTCATAGAATTTGAAATATTTTGAAAAAAATTACCTTAATTTTTCCTGATTTGATTTTGGCTATAGTTCCCACATCAATAACTGGACTCCTTCCTGTAGTAGCCTTAAGAAAAAAAGGACCTTTTTTTGGGCGATAAATGCCATACTTTGATAAATCTCCATATAAAATTTGACCAGCAAAAATGGCTAATTTATCAACCATTTGAATGCTCAAATATTTCAATAATGTCATTGCAATAAATATAACCTCTTTTGTAAACACATGAACCTACATTCATATAAAAATAAATAAATTTAATGAACATATAAATTAAATTAATTGTGTTAAGAAATTTAAATTTATAGTTATAACCAACAAATTAATTGCTTCTTTCGTCCCAATGAAATAGCCTCATGTACAAATGGGGTGAAAATTAAGAAAAATGATTGAAAGTAATAAAATATTTTTATGAAAAAGTCAGAGAACTAAAATAATGAAATGAAAATGTAAATTAAATATATTGATGAGAATGAAAAGAATATGGCTCAATGCCAAAACTAAAATGAAGCAAATTCAATAAGAACTAAAACGAGACTAATTCTTTGAGACAAATGGGTACTGACAACAGATAATTTGTGATGTTTGTTTTACCTCTATAATGTTATGAGGTTAAAAAATTAAAATTTATCGAGATATAATAAACATCACCTGTTTGATTTATTTTTTAGAGTTACATTTCTTTCTTCACATGAGACTTTTCACAGACTATTGAAAATAAATGTGTTTAAAATAAACCCGACAATCCGATATTTACCAAACTTTGTTACAGATTTCAACATGATCCGACTTCAAAATGAATTTAAAATTATATAAAAATTAATGTGAACGCAAATTCGATTTTAAACTGACTCGAAAACAAACTAATGTCATAAACACCTTTAATTGAAAATAACAGAAAATACAAATAACAAAAAATTGTTAAATCTTACCGGACTTCTTATAACAATAGAAGTATTTGCACCAGAATTACATAAATCATAACAAATCTCCATGCCTGAATTTCCACACCCAACAACCAAAACATTTTTATCTTTAAATTCATCACCGGACTTGTACTCACTAGAATGAATAACAGCATTTCCAAATTCCTCAAGTCCAGGAACACTCGGGGTGTAACTCTTACTATTTTCACCGGTAGCGACAATTAAAAATTTACTAGCGAAACTTTTTGTGACATTAAATCGAAGATCTTTCGATTCGACTAACCATTTTTCTTTATTTTCGTCAAATATAGCAGATTCAACACGATGAAAATAATACGAATTAATATTAAAATAATTAACATAATCATCAATGTAATTAATAAAATCACATTTATTCATAAACCTTTTAACATGATTTGCATGGGGTTTAAAGGGCAAAGAACAAAATTCTTTGGCTAAATGAAGATTACATCTATCATAAGCTCTTTTTTTCCAAAGTGAAGCACAACAATCTTCTTTTTCTAGAAGAATGTATGGGATTGATTTTTTGGTTAAGCAAGCAGCAATCCCTAGCCCTGAAGGACCAGCCCCTACTATTAGGACTACTGTTTCCTCCATTTTTAGGACTTTTTTTAAATGTTTTTTTTTTTTAGAGAAATGGGGAAAAATAAAAATTAAATTTTTGGTGTTTGATAATGAAAGTTTGGGTTGATGAATGCACTAAGATTGTAATTCTAGGGGTATTTATAGATCAAAATGCTAGATTTTACATTTTTTAAAAAAATATTATTTAAATAAATTAAGTTTGATTATCCAATTTATTGCTTATCTACTGAAAATAAAATTCGTCTTTGATTATTTTTAAAATATTCTAACTATTATATATGTCTGCTGAAAATATACTCAACCTAAATAATCGATTTTCAATTTAATGTCATTTCAACTATTGTATGTATATAATATATTAAAGTTATAAAAAGTTTAATTTTTAACAAATTATGCAGAAAAATTAAAATAATAAAAATATACTCCGTATCTTTCAAAATGAATATAAAGCGTCAATTTTTTAAATGATAAAATTAAAAAATTATCATTCATATAATGTTTCTTGCCTTATATATTTGTAAATTTTTTTCTATATTAAATATTTTATTATACTATACAAACAATTAGAGACATAACAATTATTTTAAAATTTCTACCAAAGGAAAATATAAAATTTTAAATGGACGGAGAGAGTATGGAGTATTATTTAGGATTAATCTTTATACATATAAAGTAAATAAGTAATCGTCATGCATATAAAGTAAGTAATTAACAAGAAGATATATAGTACATAATAAATCAATGTATCTACTTTGATTATCTTCCTTAAATAGTTTATTTTATATCTCTATGACCTATGTATAGTAGGATTTATTCTATAAGTACATCTGTACGGTAGGAAATCCTATTATTATATTTCTTTGATTTATATAAATATTTTATGATATCTTTAATTTCCTTATTTAATTATTATATATATATATATATATATATATATATATATATATATAGATCCATTAAAAAGGAGTTGAAAATGAGAAGGGTAAGAAGGACTCTACACCCTTGATTTCACTAAAATAAAAAAAAATCTATGGTCACGATTGAGCCAAAAACTCATAATTGTAAAAGTAACTATGTTATACAGAAAGATAACTATGAAATAATTTTTAAAATGTTCTTAATTTATAACATAGTATTCTTTTTTGTATATATAGTAACCAAACAAAATTAAACAAAAATTTTTCTCACCCTTCTCATTTTAAAATCCTTCTTATTTGATCATATATATATATATATATATATATATATATATATATATATATATATATATATATATATATATATATATATATATATATATATATATATATATATATATATATATATATATATATATATATATATGAGAGGGATCTAATGAGAAAGGTGTTGAAAATGAGAATGGTAAGAAGGACTCTACACCTGATTTCACTAAAATAAAAAAAATCTATGATCACGATTGAGCTAAAAACACATAATTGTAAAAGTAACTATGTTACACAGAAAAATAACTATGATATATATATATATATATATATATATATATATATATATATATATATATATATATATATATATATATATATATATATATATATATATATATATATATATATATATATATATATATATATATATATATATATATATATATATATATATATACATGGACAATTATGTTATTCTATAAAAATGAATTTTTTTCTATAATAAAATTTGTAAAAAAAGAAATAAAAGTTATATTAATATACTAGTATAAAAACTCGTGTATAATGCACGAAATTGTTAGTATAAAAGAATATATACGTATAAATTTTAAATAGTAATGTAATTGCATGTTATCAGTATAAAATTATAACATTTCTTATAAAATAGATAGAGAATTTTGAAATATATAGTTCTTTTAATGAAAAAACATGATTGTTAATATATGTATTGCTCATACTTTTAAAGGCAAATATGGATAATCATCCAACAACGTTATTATAGTAGTTCTATATTATTTTTAAAATAATTTTCAATTATCATGTATCTTTTGTTTCTTAATGAAATATTTTAGAAACTAAACTTTTAATGAAGAAACTTTATTAATTAGCAAATATTTTAACATAAAAAAGAAAATATATTTTCCAAGAAAATTTAAAATTACATATCTAATTATTGTGATATATTACTCATATATTAATGACTAAGTTGATATTGATTTTGATAAGAATTATTTTATATGGTATTTCTTTGAGATGTATGATTGATTTTTGTTACTAGGGCTTACAAAAAGTATTCAGGGCTTAGAAAAAGTATTCTGGTTCCGCCTCTAGACTATGCCATATGACTTTCTGTTTTTTCGTCTTATTTTTGCTCAAATAAAGTTACGTGAAATTTCTTTTATTTTTGTTTTACAACCATTGAACTAAAATTATATTGTTAAAGTAATTTATTTACTTAAATATCTTATTATTTTAAGACGAAAATTATACAATCTAATTAAATATTAGTTAATTAATTACTTCTTATATCTTTGAAATTGTTGTTAATAATGACATTTTGTGAGTAGATATATCACTATCAGTAGCAATGTCAAAGGGACTATATATAGACATCATTGTCTATGGATATTATATATCTATAAAATCGAAAAATTCATATAAGTTCAACATATTGTGAAATAAATTTAGTCTTATTTCTATTTTTTGATTTAGGTGTAGGGTATTAGAAGGAAAGGGTTGGGTTGGCGACAATGAGAATTAAATTTAGAGTCTTACTTGAATAAAAGGCTCTAACTGAAACATGACTTAATTTTCAAGTCTTATTACTAGTCACTACAATTAGACATAAAATAGCGATAAGACGATTTGACAGTCATCTGATCATTAATAAATATTTAGTGGCCTAGTAAGTATATAAGATGAGGTTTCTATCATTTTCTCATTTCTAACAAATCCAAATTTTTATTAACACAAATGAGTATGAAATGAGTCATAATGGTAGTAAGAACTAATGTGTTATCATCTTTTAAAATATTGGAGTAAATGGTGATTGATTTTAGGATGAGAGTTTAGTACATAAAATTTATTGCATCTTAATATGAGAATTGATGAATTGATCATGAACTTCTGTGTATAAGATGCACTTGTTCATCTATTCATGATATATTTGAATCTCAATACCTATAACTATGTATATTATAAAAAAATAAAAATTGTTTTGAAAAAATATATATCAAGATAAATATAACAAAATTATATATAAAATACTTTTTACAAGAGATGATATACATTATGATAAAGAGAAAAAGTGGACTGTAATTTTTTTAATTCATGATAGGTTAAGAAAAAGAGGGGGCATGGAGAATCGAACTCAAATTATAAAATTATCGTGGAAAAGTGATATATACTCCTACTGAAATAAAACTCAATTCTTAATAATAAATAATAAGAAATAGGGAAAATTGTATAAAAAAACCGACTTTTGATCGATTAGCAAAAAATAAAGCCAACTATTTTATTTTTAAATAAATCCACCTATTCGGTTTAATTGCTGAAAAAAACTCAAGTATTGTTTATTCTTAATTCTTGACTTACAAAGAATCTTTGAAAGATGTTATAATTAATAGATGAGTTTATTTTTAGCAAATATACAGAATAGGTAGATTTATATTCACTAGATCGCACAAATATTAATTTATTATTGATAATTTCCTCATTTAGGATAGAGTTTTGAATAAGCTCTACATAGGATTAATCTCATTAGTCATAGCCTTATTCTTTAATATTCTAAGATCAATAACTTATCCTCTCACAATTAATCTTTTTAATAATTACCTTTATCAATCACTTCATCATCAATTTGATCCATTCTTAATAATTTTGTGTCTTACTCCACACATAGTTAGACATATAAATATTACTCCACAAAGCATCTTAATCTAAATACATTGTAACTTCATATATATATATATATATATATATATATATATATATATATATATATATATATATATATATATATATATATATATATATATATATATATATATATATATATATATATATATATATATATAAAGCCACCCATGATTTGGATTTTTATACCTAATGGATACATGTAATTGTATTTACCAACCAACCAATAAGGAGTTGCATTTGAGATTCAACTATCACTTGATTTATTATCACTTATCACCACAAAAAACTCCTAAAATAATTTTTATTGATGCATTGTTTAAATGAAAACTAAAGAAAAATGAAAGAAAGGGATAGAAAGGTGAGAATTCTATTATTGGATAATAAATGGGAATGTGAGGTAATTGAAGAGACGAACATCTTTAAAATTGATAAAAAAAAATCTATAATAACGGAAAATTTTGAAAAGAAAACTAAGTATTATTTTCCCCCTTTCTTTTCCTTCTCCTCTCCCTTAATTTTCTTCCTCCTTTTCTTCAAATATATTTGAATACACTTTTAAAGTTCTAAACTATCCAACAACCTAGCACAATGAACAATTAGTCTAATAAATTTCACCATATTGCATAATCCACTTTGTGAAATTATCTCTCTTTGAAATAACACCTTCCACAATCTATCTTTATCAAACCTAAATTATATAAACAAATAATCTAAATTTTTTATAATATTATTAAAAAGAATTACAACCTTGATGTTTAGGTCTTTTGCGAATTACAACCTCAATTTTTTTTGCGAATTACAGTCACTAAGGTAACAATGTCTACATCGTTCAAGCCAGTTCACTGGATTTCAACCATTAAGTGGTCGGAATTTCAGGCTACAGTGGCCAAAACGCTGTTGACATTGGTACTTTGATGGTTGTGATTTTTTTAAAAAATATTGAGATTGTTATTCGCATACAAAAGGCCTAAACTTTAAGATTTTAATTTGTTAATTATTCTAATACTAATGATAATTTGTGTTTGATGTTAGTGGTAATAACGAATGAGAAAAAAAAAGTTTAAAATCTGAGAGATCACAAAGGTACTTACGGTCCATTTGTTAATTATTACTAAATAGTGAGAATGATAATAAAAAGAAGGGTAATTTTTGTAGGAATATTTCTTGACAAATTTAATAGTCATATTTATTCTCCTCTAACAATATCATTTTCTTCACGAAATTCATTCCAAAGTGGCAATGCATTTTGACCATGCGATATTAGGTGGTAATAAAAAATTATAAAAAAAAACTTTTTTATGATCAAACTTTTATTATTATCATGGAAATGACATGATACATATCATGAAAATTTAAACTATAAATCGTTCCGTTATTACTAATTAGTATCGTTAACCAAACGGACTGTTAATTTCATTGATGTAGTCTTTAATATAATCAAGCTCTTGTCCAATCAATGCCAAAGATTCCAAAAAATAGCCCCGGTTGGTATATTTGGAGGAAAAATCATCACTACATATTAGCCAAACTGAGTTCTTTCTACTCAAAGGAGACGCTTAGCTAGTACACATTGTCGTTATTGATATTTTATAGCCCTAGACAATATAAAAAGAAATAAGCCCATTCCATAGAGGTTCACGATCGACTTTGGTCTTTAACGAGTGTTTGATACAAGATTATAATTTTACAATTTGTATTTTGCGTTCTATATGATAATAATTTTGAATTAAGGTATAGCGACTCTTTCTAACTCTAGACTCTGGGCAAATTTTTGCCTTGCCTTGGATCAGTTATGGCTCTGCCAGTACCACTTACGCCAATGATTCTTGTTAATATCTTAGACACTCAACCATCAGCTTAAACTTTTGGTTGAATTGAATAGTATCATAAGCCTACATGATCAAAGGTCATGAGTTTGATCACGAGTTTGAATCTCAATTATCCTTTATTTAAATTAAAATATTTAACGCTGTGAAAGACATGTGCTGCGGTTGAATTGATTGAAAATTCTAAACAATGGAGTCGGTATATTCTTTGCAAGCAATCGAAAATGTGACAGTCAGTACACCTATTCCTAAATGTGGGAGTGAGAGGGTTCCTCGCGCATAGGTGGTGGGCAGGGGTGGAGAAGGGTGGCAAAAAATTTCCTTCATTTTTTTTAATATAGTACAGAAAAACAAAAGCAAAATAAAAAAGTCAACAAAATTTTAACAAAATATGTCATTTGACTCATTTTTAACGATTTTTGCTATTGTATAGACGATATAATAGTTTTGGTGCTAACATGTGGACAAAAAATATTATATCTCGCGTTTCGTCAAAATTGCTTCCTATCGTGTTTTAGTAATGAGTCTTTTAAAATACAAATGAACATCAAAGTTGATATTTTTATAGATTATTGCAAAATACGAATTTTTATTCATAAATGTCCAAATATTACTATTTTTAAAACATTTTTGTCCTAATTTTATCGTTTACATATAATCTTAATAATGACGTTAACTTTAAACATATAATCGAACATGCTTTTTCTTGTACTTTGAAGAGGGTCGATAAAGATGTGT